>NC_080022.1:15161388-15465000 GCF_030020395.1 Manis pentadactyla
TTAAAATGTCAGTACTACCCAAAGCAATTTACAGATTCCATTCAATGCAATCCCTATCAAAATCCCAATGGCATGTTTTGCAGATATAGGAAAATTCATCCTAAAATTCACATGGAATCTCAAGGCACCCTGAATAGCCAAAGTAATCTTAGAAAAAAACAAATGGATGTCTCATACTTACTGATTTCAAAACTCTTTATTATAAGTCTATACGAATCAAAATAGTGTGGTACTGGCATAAAGACAGATATATACGCCAGTGGAAAAGAATACAGAGTCCAGAAATAAACCTTTAAATGTATGGGCAAGTTACTTTTGACAAGAGTGCCAAGACTATTCAATTGGGGAAGGACATCTTTTAAACAAGTGGTGTCATAAAAACTGGATATCCACATGCAAAAGAATAAAAGCTGTAACCTTACCTTATACTATATACAAAAATTATAAAATGCATCAAAGACCAAACTTAAGAGCTAAAGTATAAAAATCTTAGAAGAAAATATAAAGAGAAAGTTTTATGACACTGGATTTGGCAATGATTTTTTGGATATGACACCAAAAGCACAAACAACAAAAGAAAAAATAGGTAAAATGGACTATTTCAAACCCAAAATTTCTGAGCCCCAAAAGACACAATTAATGGAGTGAAAAAGAAACTCATAGAATTGGAGAAAATATTTGTGAATGATATATAAGAAGGGGCTAATATACAGAATATTACTAAAAAATCCTACAATTCAACAACAAAAAACCCCATCAAAAAACAGGCAAAGGATTTGAATAGACATTTCTCCAAAGAAAAGATCTCCATGAAAAGATGCTCAAATCACTAATCATTGGTGAAAGCAAATCCAAATCACAATGAGATTATCACCTCATACCCATTAGGATGGATACTAAAGAAAAAAAAAATAGAAAGCAACAAGTGCTGGTGAGGATGTGGAGAAATTGGAGCACTTGGTACAGTTTGTGACAGTTCCTCTAAAAATTAAAAATAGAATTACCATATGGTCCAGCAATTCTACTTCTGAGTATAGATCCAAAAAATAGGAAACAGGGTCTCAAAGAAATATTTGTACACCTATGTTCATAGTATCATTATTCACAATAGCCAAAAGGTGGAAACAACCAAAGTGTCTGTTGACAGGTGAAAGGATAAACAAAATGTGGTCTATACAAACAGTGGAACATTATTTGATAATAAAAAGGAAATTCTGACATATGCAAAACATATATGAACCTTGAAGACATTATGTTAAGTGAAATAAACCAGTTACAAAAAGACAAATAGTGTATGATTCCACTAACAAAGTACCTAGACTAGTCAAATTTAGAGATGGAAAACAGAATGGTTGTTTCCAGATGGTGGGAAAAGCAGGGGGATGGTCAGTTATCATTTAATAGGCACAGAATTTCAGTTTTACAAGCTGAAGAGAGTTCTAGAGATAGATGGTAGTGATAGTTACACAAAAATATGGATATACTGAATACCAGTGAAGTGTACCTGCAAAAATGGTTAAGAGGGCAAATTTTGTTATATATACTTCACAATTTAAAAAATTTTAAATATCAGCACATTACACTATCACAAAATCTGATCACAAACCAGTTTGTTTCAATAGCATTTATTCCACTTCATCAGTTGTGAAACTAATACATATTTGTACATATTTATATATACTTGCTTATATCTTGTTGAATATTAAGAAGTACTTGATAAAATACACCTGTCTAAATCTGACAATTTGGTATGGCACTGTAATTCACTTGAAACTTCTTAAGTGGTAGCTAACTATACAAAACCATTTAATGCAGATTTTTAAATCATCATTTAACACCTTGCATAAACCACAACACCTTTTATATATTTCAAGTTCTTTATCTTTCATTTCTGTTATCTTTCATTTCCAAGGAAGGATAGTAACAAGAGAATCAGACCCAAGCAGATTACATATCTTCCTGCCCACAAAGCAAGAGATGATATTAGAAAACAAAAACACATTCTTCCTGGACATCCTTAAGAAGTACTACAAATGACTAGGGTAAAAAGAAATAATTCCTCCATTACAGAGGAAAACATTGTCTCTGCAAGTCAATGGGAGTTCAGTGGGATATCTATTATAACTGCCAATCTGATAGGAACCAGAGAACTACTTTCTCCTTCCCCAAATCTGAGTTTATCTCCTGTGGAGTAACTGAGTGCAGTTGAAATCATTTATTTTTAAGTTAGGACATACCCATGGCTGAACATCAGGTTTTGAGGCCCAGATCACTTTCCACTGAGAAATGACCAACTTGTTATTTATCAGTTGGGGTAAGAGCAGGTATGGGATCATACACTTGCCAGTGCAATTGTTAGAATTAATTTCAAATGCTGTTCAACTCAGCTCCCAACTACATGCGTGAATTATAGGTATGCACTTGAATGTACTATTCTTGGTGTATTAAATTCCTAATGACTGTACCAACTAAAAAGATAGCTGAATAGATAGCCATAATAGAAATCCCAGTAAATATTCTAACAGTATAATATTGAAAACAGAAACTTAAATCCTCACATGCTTAGTACTTTTTTGAAACACAGAATGGAACAAATACAGTACAGTAATTATTTACTACACAAATCACTTTTCCATCAACCAAAAAATGTATGTATTCCCACTTTATATAAAGCATCAAACACTGTAAGAAATGTAATCCTACAGATTACTAATCAAAGATTCCCATTTCATTAAACACTATTGTAAATAAAATGCTGGAATTTATTTCTTCTTAATGAACCCAGCTTCCCTTTCCCTCTCAAAATAATCTCAGACTCAAGTTCATGTGCTGCATATGTTGCACCTTGAAGAGCAAGAACACTCAAATGTCAAAAAGAATAAATCATAGTGACTCACTGCTTCCCAAATGAGCAGATTATGATTATTAGATACACTCAGGCTTCCAAGTGCTTTCTCTTTCAGAGCCAAGCATATAAATAAGTACACAGGGTAATAATAATCACATTGTGACACACTGAAAGACTCAATTACAGTATACTATGGAGAAAACCTGGAATACAAGGTAAGTGAATCAAGAAAATCAGGGTAAAACCATTACTACCATAATTTAATATTAACATAAAATCCAACAAATATACAGCACTTACATTTCCCTTTCAAAAAAGCATTTGCTATAACCCCACAAAAAGGAAAAAGTTCCTATGTAAAAATTCAGTACATAAATACCCCAATGATGGCCCTGAAGTACCCAAAATGCTTATCTGTCCAGAGTACAAGCTAAACTGTAATTGTGCAGAATTGTTTTCTGGATAATTAGAAGGTTTTTCCTTTTCCTAACTTTTCATTTAAATAACAAAACTTTCATCATTACAGTGAAAGAAGTTAAATAGTATTGGCTAACTACATAGTCAAAGTTATCTATAAGGGAAAGCCCTCTACAGTGTGTCTCCATTAGATTTTTCTCTCTTATGATGCTAAATGTAGTAAGAAAACAAAAATCCCCTCAGAAGCTATTTTTAGATCATCACTGAGCTGGTTAAATAAACATGCCTGCTGTGTAATGTGACTCCCTTAGTTCCTACTCTGCAGAGAATAAACAGACATTAGACCCAGTCAATCACATGAGACAGGTTTAGAAAACAGCTGAGTCACCCACCAATAGTCTTCCTGCTCCCAGTAACTCAATGGAAATTTGTCTCACCACAAAACTTGGCTTCTTCTCCTATTCCCACTAGTAAGTTACAGTTCCCTAAATCCTTTCCTAACCAGTTTATGATAAAGCTCATTTTAAGTATCACATGTTTCACCCCCACCCCAACCAACATATCAAGTGTTCCTGAAAATACAAAAACAAAAAACAAGCAAAAACAGGAGACTAATTAGGCTGGCAAACTTTATCTCAATTAGACCAGGTCTACTTTGGAGAAAAACATGTCTCTCCAGTTGACCTAGAAGGGAAAGTAGTTATCACTGCATTCTACTTACAGCTTATGCTTTTCTGGACATGATCAATACATTCCCCCACTAGGTTTTCTTGGAAGCATCCCTAAATGAAACACTCTATGAATCTATTATGAATAACAAGACTCCCAAAGCAAAATTGCTTTAGATTTTCTTTCTTTTGAGGATGTTAGTATTACTACCAATGGATAATATTTAGACACACAAAAACTTTTCATTCAAATTGGAATGTAATAACCCTCAAGCCATACATTTACATTATTTAACATACAGCAATTCAACTCATCTTTTTTCAACATCAACTGGAAGTCCTACAGTAAAGTTGAAAGAGACATGTTCCCTGTGCTTAAGGATTTGCAATTTACCTAACTCAACTGTAATAGAATATAGAAAGTCCTGCAAGAAGTGTGAACAACATGTCAAGAAGCAAAGCAGAAATTGATTAATTCTCTCTAGGAGAAGGAGATTTCTGGAGAGCCTCCACATATAACAGTTCAACAAGGGATGGACAGGGGAGCTGGCAGTCAGCCACAGGAGAAGCGGGGCACCATGTGTAGGCAAAACTAAGAGTATAACAGAAACATGAAGACCTGGAAAAGCAGGGCATGTCTGCTGTACCCTATAGGTCACTAATACCAGAGCACAAAGGTGGGTGAGAAAGACTAGGCCACAGAATTACAGTAAGGCCAGACTAAAAAGATGTGTCAAGATAAGATTTTACCTTGAAAGAAACCCGAGGAGATACTGAACAGGGCAGCAGTAACACTGGATTTGTTTAGTAAAAATAACTTTTAAAACAATAACAAGCCCTGCAGCACAGAACTGTGCCAGGAATACCAGTTAGGGAGCTATTCCAATAGTCTAGGTACATGATGATAAGGGTCTACCGACGAATTAGGTAGAGTGAATCTACTGCAGTGAATCTAGACAAAGGAGACAGATTTGTAGGTAATTAGTATACTGAAACAGCAGGACTTTTTGAGTAACTAAATACAAGTGGTAAGGAAGCTAATGCTCCAAGGTTTGAGGATAAGGATGCTTAAAGAGCCACAGTGACTGGGCCCCAGGCCACCTCTTGAACTTCACCTTGTATCCCATTATTCTCCAACCACATTGGCCTTATTTATTTCCTTCATACATATCAAGTTTATTTTCTCTTAATGTCTTTACAGTAGTTGTTTTCTCTGCTTTGCAAGAAAAAGTGATAAATACAACTGTATTATGTCTAGTTTTAACTGTCAAAAAAAACAAACTCCAGGTACAAAAGTGTAGAGTAATTAGACTTGAATAGAGCAGTGTCAACTACAGAGAGTGATCTAGGAATCACCAGCATAAAACCATAAAACCATCTGCTTGCCACATGAGTGGATGAGATCAAGTTGGGTATAAGACCAAATAACAGAAAATTATTTGAAAAAGCATTCTTGAGATAGGCAAAAGAAAAGGAATCTTTAAAGTAGAAAGAGGGAGTTTCTGAAGGGTGTGACATAAACTCCCTTTATTGAGAGTCTGTTTAATGCCAGGCACATATCTAACCTAACTATACAAAATCGCTATGAAGTAAATCGTCTTAAAAATGAGAAACCAGGTTCAGAGAACATAATTTTCCCAAGGTCACATATATAATGGCTAATTCAGAATGTGAACCTCAATCTATTGACACTATTTATGAAATTATATGGTAGACCCTTGAACAATGTGGGATGAACTGCATGGATCTACTTATATGTGGATTTTAAAAAATAAATATATTGGAAAATCTTTTCGGGATTTGCAACATTTGAAAAAACATTTTCTTTCCTCTAGCTTAGTTATTGTAAGAATGCAGTATATAACACGTATAACACAGAACATATGTGTTATTGGACTATTAAGTTATCAGTAAGACTTCCAGTCAACTATAAGCCATCAGTAGTTAAGTTTTAGGGGAGTCAAAAGCTATACCCAGATTATCAACTCACAGAGGTTGGCATCCCAACCCTGGTGTTGTTCAAGGGTCAACTGTACCAAGAAACACAAGTGGTGAAACAAAATATCAATTAACATAAAACTAAGGATCATTGTTACCTATAGGGAGAAAGGATGGGGTTGGGATAAAGGAGTATATGAGGGCTTCAAAGGTACTGATAATCAATTTCTGAAGGTGAGCACTGGTCAGTTATTTTATTATTCTTTCAAACTGAAAGGAGTTACACTATACTCTTTTATAAGAGTAGGTATTTCATAATTTTAAAAACAGGAGGTGCTTCCAAAAACAGTAAGCAAAAAGATTAGAAGCTGTGAAGCAGGGCTACCACAATGCATAACTTCAGGAGCCATACAGTGTATAGCCTATAGGGCTGTTGGTGACCAACCTGGTACAGATGAAAGCACAATGCAGAATATAATTGGAAGCCAGTTAGTGATGATTAACAGGATTACAAGACAGGTAAATTAGAGCTTAGTTTAGCTTAGTCTAGCTACACTAAAAAATCATATTTTTTAATGAAGTCCATCAACAGAGGTACTTGAATTTCTACAGCAGAACCCTTCATTCTGGGAGCCATAATAAAGGAAAACACCTGCTAGGTTCAACTGACTCAGGGACGGAAATTAGCAAAACACAGAAACTGAGGAAAGAAAGGGAACTAGGCATGAATAATGATTAATGATAGAACTAAGGCTAACCAAGAGGAATGTGAAGGCAGGAAGTGCCTTGTAATACTGAGAATAGAAAGGGATTACAGAATTAAAGGATTGTGGAATACAAAACAGGTACAGTAGGACTGAAGAAAGGCAGAAGCAGGAGGCTGTGGTCAGAGAAACTTTAGACTTCAAGAACTCAAAGACAGAACAGCTCTAGGTAAGACCAGATACAGACAGGCGCTCTTCAACAGAAATACAATACAAGCCACTATAAGTAGTTTAAAGATTTTTGGTAGCCATGTTAGAAAAAAAGTAAAAATAGAGGTAAAATAATTTTAGTAATACATGTTATTTAATTCAATATACCCCAAATTTTGACTTATAGTCAATACAGAAACTGAAACATCTGGTATATTTACACTTCATAGCACCAGTTCTTTCAAATGCTCAGTTTGCACCAAGTGGCTCTAGTGACTATTGTATTGGACAGTGCAGGGCGAGACTGGGTCCATGTGGGTTGCTGGATGTGTGTTCCTATATGGTTGCACTGGGAAAGTGAAAAAAAGAAAGAAAGAAAGGTGAATCCAGGAGCCCATAGCAATGATTGGATAGGGCAAAAATGAATGCTAGCCGTCCTCACAGTAGATGGAAGAAAGTAAAGTAGAGAATTGTGAGCCAAGTGCTAAAATCCTCAAAGAATGGAGAAATTTGCCCAGGAAAATGAGGGATGATAGCAACAAGGGAAGCAGGGAATGCATTTGCTGCATATGGGTCACAGGAGAACGACCTACAGAGAGAAGTGAAGGGCAGAACAATGCTGAGCCTACCTCCCAAGATATAAAGACTGCAAGAAAAATAGTAAATCCATTTGAAAGAATTTCTGGGAAAGTAATGTCACCTAAATTTTCAGAGAGTAAGGAGATACAGGGAGGGTGAGAGAGTTCCAAAAGGGTACTAAGGAAGAAATCAGGTAACTGGACCTTTCCAGAAGGTCCAATAGCAGAGATTCTACAAGCACTCTATTATGAAATAAAAATATATGCAGATAAGCAAATGAATAGCAGAAGACAAGTCTCCTGATTCTAGGATTAAGTTTCTTCTAGAGCTTAGAATCTGCAGTCACATAAACTTTTTATAAAATAAAAATATATGCAGATAAGCAAATAAATAGCAGAAGGTAAGTTTCCTGATTCTACAATTAAGTTTCTTCTGGAGCTTAGAATGCATAGTCACATAAATTTTGGAATATTTAACATTCTCAGAGAAATAAATGGCTTAAATACTGAGTGGGCAGTTTATAAGGAAAATAACTATTTTGCTTAAACTTTGTGAGGTGGCCTCTCCAAATATACCCATTTACGCCTAGCACACAGTATGTACTGGACAAATACCTGGCACCCAAATATTTGTGGGAAGAATGGCTTTCTAAGAAAATCATACTATTTATTCAAATAGATCACCTTAACAGTAAAATCTGATTAAGTAGGAAGTATATTCAATAAAAAAGCTCTAAAAATAGGTTTGAAGACAAATCAAACCACCTAAGGCCTATTTACCACAACAAATCTATAAGGACTCCTACATCTTAGTTAAGTCACCTCTAATTTTTTTCTGTCAGTCATAACACTGGAAATACAGCATAGGTATTTTCTTGCAGAATATTCTATTTCTTACAATTTTTCACTCTCTATAAATCCACCAAGATGACAGACATGAAAGGTGAAAAACAATGTCTCTCCAGACAGATTCTCTT
Organism: Manis pentadactyla; assembly: GCF_030020395.1. Lineage (NCBI taxonomy): Eukaryota > Metazoa > Chordata > Mammalia > Pholidota > Manidae > Manis > Manis pentadactyla. The sequence goes on from NC_080022.1 coordinate 15,169,729, forward strand.
CAAGTTTGCCTTAGTATTAGTTCATCTTCAGCAGAATTATTCATTCCTGATGACACTGTTGATTTAATAAATTTAAAATATGTACATTATAAATGAAAGTCTATCTAATCTAAGCATGCCTCTAATAGACGACTTCAGATGAATCTGAATGAAGTTTCAGCTAAAACAAAATACAATTACTTTACCCAAATACAATAGTGCCTCATCTCTCCTCCATCCCCTTTCTCCCAATCCTATCTTGAAGCAGAACATTGTTGTTTTATTTGAGTTAGTTAAGAAAAAAATACTTTAGCTGTTACAATACATGTTTCATGATACTGACAGTAATAAGTAAAATTTACAGAAATGCCAAGTCATCATTTCAGGTATGATTTTCAAATTTTTTCTTCTTGAATTCTATTAGAAGAGTTACTAGCAAAAAGTAACAGCAAAAAAAAAAAAATAAGTAACAGCAGTTACTTGGATGTCATCTTTATTTCTTTTGCCCAGGATTCTACAGAGCAAACAACAAATGGCAAAAAAAGTGAGAAGATAGTAGAAAAGAAACAGTGAGAGACCATCATATACCTCACAAAATAGAAGACAGCACACATAAACCAGAAACTAATGACGTTTAAGCACTTGGAATTTTTTTCCAAATACATCATAACAAAATAAGGACTGCTTCTCAAAGAAGCAAACAACACATATACCTACTAGATGGAACTTTTCCTTTTCAGGTACTATAATGTTTGCTCGATAGTTAACACCAGTGAGTGGTTGTTGGAAAAGCTCACGGATAAACCTCACTGTGTTTCTGGATATATCAAGGTCATTATGGCTTTCTGAGTGGTAACTCTGGGATTTTTAAACCACTCTATATATCGGCTTTGTCTGAGGTGTGAAGGTTTTTATTTTTTAAACATTTCTCAAGGGAAAGAAATCAGACACAACAAATACAGTGGCAGTCAAACTAATAAAATCTTTTAACAATACCAGGCAATATTTAATGATACAAAAACCTATGCAAGATCTGGTTTACAGTAATGATAAATACAGTTATGAACTGACATTAAAGAATTTAGAAAAAGTCCCGGAAACATGATGTTGAAATGTACTGCCAGGGTAGATAAAGAATATAATCCCTAAAATTAATTCCAAACTTATAAAAAAGATGTTAAATACTCCAAAGCTACTGTAGCATAGGAAATGCAATGAACATTTATTGAGCATCCAGCATTTGCCAGGGCCTTTGCCTGGTTATTTAATTTAAAGTAATGTAAATCTGTTATTTAATTTAATCCTCACTCATCCTGTAATGTATGTGTTATTTCCATTTAACAAATGATCCAACTTCCATTTGGAGGGAGGCGTAACTTACCAAGATCTCATAAGCAATAAGATGTAGAAATGGGATTCACACCAGGCCTCTATATTTAAAAAGAAACTTTACTTTCTATAACACAGCCTTCATACTATAGTAAACTGAGAATTCTTTTCCATGGCTTATAGTTTGGGTATGGGGGTGGAGCTCTTTGCCTCAGAAAAATTATTGGAAGACTGATCAATGGCTTCTTAAGTTAGATAGAAAAGCAGGACTTTATCACAGTTCAATTTTTGGGCTGTACTCAAGGCCTCTTCAAGAAGTACTCCAGTAGAGAGGTTATTCATTTCTGAATGGATCTCTAACACCAGAGATGGCTAGAAAATTAAAAGGGCTGTATTTTAAATCTTACATTTGTGGCTCTTACTTAATTGTGGCCCTAGACATTTTTTAATGAATATTTTAGGCAATTCAATCATTCATTAAGTCATAACACGTGTTTTATTCTGCATTAGGACCATCAGTTCCTCTTACTCTGTCACCTCAGAATCAGGTATATGACGAGCACACCCTACACAAACTGCAGTGCGCTTCTCATCACTCATCTCAACAGCTCTCCTTAGCATGCCACTCTTCATGTCGCTCCAACTCTAGAAATATTTACCTAATAAACAGAACACTAGAATGAGACAATTTTTACAAGTAAGCTGATTTCCCAAAATACCCTGTAAACTGAAATACTTAATACAAAAAAATGATGAACCTTAATCTCTCATATTACATTTCTTTAAATATATTAATGTGTAAAATCAGTTACTCAGAGACAGTATTTCTTTGTACCTAAACACCACGACTCTACATAAAAATTTATTTGTAGATTTTATTCTGGGAATATTCAGACCAGCAAATGAGATCACCTGCTCAGAAAATGCAAAAATTCTTTACACAATATAGTACAGACTTGGTTTTAAAAAGCCTAAATCCCTGCCATGACACCTAAACAAAAGACATTTCCAGCTTAGGAATTCTTTCTTAATTATTTAATTCATCACAACAGAACAACAGGATTATGAAGAAATGATTCCCAGACCCTTCCACAAAATAAGCCCTCCTCAGAACAAGTTCTCTGAAGATGTAACATCAAAGTATTTGGCTCTTTTTTTAGTTAAGCTTGCACCAGTAAAACAAACTTCTCCTGAACTATACAAATAAATTAACAGTACCAGTCAGGAAAAAACTTTTCTGTTCAGCCAGATATACACTATGCAAACAACCACAAGGTGACCTTTTTGGAAACTTTCATTTAGAAAAAGCTGTTTTCATCCATCAAACATTTAAGGACTTACACATGGTTCAGGCACTTATACTAGTTGCAAGACAGAATGAAGTCTTGCTGTTTTAAAAAACCTGAAAACCACTACCCTACAGCTTTAAATCCAGGCGGATCTGATTATGCTGAAGCTAAAAGCACCTGCAACCAACATGCTCTTACTATGCCTGTATTAGAAGGGTCAATAATACATCTATCAGGATTGAATTTGGTTTCATCTTCAAAATTAATTGCTATATATTATCAATACTGTAAAAACTATTTGAATACCCACTGTGATGCAAAGTATATTATTTGCAAAGAGTTGCTGTAGACACTACATAGAAATGGCTTCTCAATCACCAGAGCCACTTTCACTCGATTAAGAAATGGCCCAAACTATAGTATTCAAAGCTGAGCTTTTCACTACACAATACGGTGACCCTGTTCCCTCGCCAATACTGTACCAGTTCCCCCAAGACTAATGGGCTAAGAGCACTAATCTGCCTATAAAAATTCAGTGCCTGGCTCACTAAATTCCCAGGCAATAGAGATATTCCATAATCTGTGCACTGCCAGTTCTGTTTCCAATGTCCTCACTTCGCCTGTACCTTCTACTTGACTGTTACCACTGACACGTCTACTCTTTTCTTCCTGCATTCCCCCAACCCCTGCCTGTATTTAATCTTTGGTTTCTTGACAGTTTCTTCCCCTACTGCTCATCTAAAACATTCCTAGCCAGTGTTGCCATTCCATTCATTTGTCACACTGGATATATTCTACACTTTAGGTCCTATTATTCCCTTGTTAAAAGACCACCTGCTCCTCCACTAATTTCCTGAATTCTAGACTTAGACATATGGCTCTACATTTAAGAAGCAAATGTTTAAATATTTTGTGGTTGAATTTTTATAAGCCCCGATTTTGCAATCTTATGTTCCCCAAAGTTGTTTCAGACTGACTATTTAAAAATTAGAAACACACAATGTCATAAAAAATGTAAGTGGTGGTTGTATTCCACAAATCACTTATTTAGTCTGAAATGAACCTGAAATAAAGTACTATGGTTAATTATGAGAAAGCAAGGTAGAGTACCAAGAACTGAGACCTAGGGATCTGGACTTGGTCCCTTACCGATGGTGCTACCTAAAGTACCTAAAGCAAATCATTTCACTTTCCGCACTCAGCCTTCCCAGTCTACAAAATGGAGAGAATAATATCTATTCTACAGGTTTAGTTTAATGATAAAATAAATAACAGTGGAGTACTTGGAAACTACTCTGAAAACTCTAGCCCATAAAATAATCTATTGCCAAGATCTTATCCTCAAGTATAGCACCCAAATAATAGTAGTACATGAAAAACACTAGTTCACAATATAATTCAAGTTACATTACGAAGGACAGTTTTTAAATTATTTCTAAATATTTCCACAGTCAGACCTCCTACCACTGTGCTTTATCTGCTCAAGAGTTAATATTATTTAGAAGAACTTTTCATTTCATTTTAGATCACTTTTAGTGCTTGTTATATAGCAACAGCTTCTAGAGTGACACTGTGTTTTACAAAGACCCTCTAGGGATGGCCATTCTTTAAGAAATCTGTATTCCTTAAGGCTTTTAGAGTAAGTCAAACTAAGCAGAACACAAAGATTTGGTGAAGGATACCTTTTGTATGCTTCCAACTTTTTGAAAGCTTTCACTGAACTATAAGCCATAAAAAGTTTTTATAATCCCCTTCTTTAGTATGCACTTCATCATAGTGTTTTTAACTCCTTTGGTTTTATAGTTCCTAACTTTATCACTGCTGAAGTTAAGACAGTCACTCTCAAAACCAAAGAGGAGATAACAGTAACGCCTTCTAGGTGTTCGATACTTCTTTTTTTTTTGCCTGTGATCAGCCTCCAGTTCTTTTGCTACTTCCCTCCCTTCTTAAAATGTTGCCAAACGGTTATGTAAATAAGCCAGCTGGCTTCTGAGTCTTCCATTCTGTATGCAACTTCTCTATAATGCCCAGTGTGAACCTTGACTTACTCTATGAACCCTTAACAAGTCTTTAGAATTTTTCAGTGTCTTTTTGAATATGGCAGCTGGACTCTCAGTGATTTTCTCAACCCCATGGGGTTGTTACTGGCAGCTGTAGCTCACATACTAATATTTCTATTGCTCCTTCTAAACATGCTGTCCTCTAGGTAACCCAAGACATTTTTCTCTAAACCTGCTACTGTTTTCTAAAAGGAGAAAGTCTCCATGTGTGTAAAATTTAAAAAGCTAAGAAGACACTCAATGGTCTACATCACATTTAGTGTAAAGAAGTCACTGCTTATTGGGCAGTGGTTTCTTGGACATGGTATCAAAGACACAGGTGACAAGAAAAAAAAAGATAAATGAGACTTCATCAAAATTAAAACCTTTTGTGCAAAGAACACAGAGTAAAAGGGCACCTGATTAAATGGGACAAAATATTTGCACATCATCTGTCTGATAAGGAATTAAGGTCCAGAATATATAAAGAACTACTACAACTAAACAACAAATCTGATTTAAAAATGAGCAAAGGACTTAAATAGACATTTCTCCAAAGATTATATGTAAATGGCCAATAAGCACATGAAAAGATGCTTCACATCACTAATCACTAGTGACATGTAAATCATGCAAACACACACAAATTTTCTGACACCATCACCAAGTCTGCTTTCAGAAGGAGGATATTCTGAATGAGGGTAAACACAAGTTAGCCAATTCAAAGCTGGAAATATAAGAAGAGTCAGTTACTGTACAAAAGGTCTTGATTCCTGGTATTAAAACAAAGCATTTTGACAATTATGGCTACACATTTTCCTCTGAGCAACACTTTATTTACATTCCACAACTCTGGTACAAAGTGCTATTTGTCTTTCATTTCAAAATATTTTGTTTTGATTTAATGTTTAAGTCAAGAGTTAATTAAATTTCCAAATACAGATTTTGTTATTGTTTTTTAACACCTACATTATGTTTAAAATTATGGAAAATGTGAAATTATGTTCAACTAAAATAATTCTGGTAAACTTTTTAAAAAATAGTAATTATGTTCTATAAGGTTTCAGCTGAAATAATTTAGATTTCATTATTCTTTTGTCATCATACTCTAAATCTGTATAAGTTCAGGAGAGAATATAAATATGATTGGAATTTAACATTCTTCTCTGAGACCTAACATATGATCAAATTTTATAAATACTTCTTGAGTATTTGAAAAAAAAGGCACAGTCTTAGTTGAATGAGAAAGAAATTATCAAAACAAATTAATATTTCATCCAAATTACCCAAAGCCTTATCTTTATCCTAGTTGAATCAGTAAAAAGTTCTCTCTATATTTTTAAACTTTGATAATTAACTTCAAATCATTGATACCCTCAATTATTTTTATCTTGGCTGATTGTGTACAAAATTTTTATTTCATATATATTCTTTTTTATATACATATGTTTATATAAAAACAAGTTTACTATTTGCATCACTTATCTATATCAGGGGTTGGCAAACTGTGGCCCTTAGCATGTATTTTTATAAGGCCAGCTAACAAAGGCTTTAGATATTTAAAAGGTTAAAAAAAGAAGAAGAAGAAAAAAATATATGAAGAAGACCTTCTGGATAGCCAGCATAAAAAAGACTAAGAACAAGAAATGCTGGCGAGGATGCGGAGAAAGGGGAACCCTCCTACACTGCTGGTGGGAACGTAAGCTAGTTCAACCACTGTGGAAAGCAGTATGGAGGTTCCTCAAAAAACTAAAAATAGAAATACCATTTGACCCGGGAATCCCCTTCTTGGAATTTACCCAAAGAAAACAACTTCTCAGATTCAAAAAGACATATGCACCCCTAGTTTATCACAGCACTTTTTACAATAGCCAAGATATGGAAGCAACCTAAGTGTCCATCAGTAGATGAATGGATAAAGAAGGTGTGGTACATATACACAGTGGAATACTATTCAGCCATAAGAAACAAATCCTACCATTTGCAACAACATGGATGGAGGTGGAGGATATTATGCTCAGTGAAATAAGCCAGGTGGAGAAAGACAAGTACCAAATGATTTCCCTCATTTGTGGAGTATAACAATGAAGCAAAACTGAAGGAACAAAACAGCAGCAGACTCAGAGACTCCAAGAAGGAATTAGTGGTTACCAAAGGGGAGGAGTGTGGGAGGTCGGGTGGGAAGGGAGGGAGAAGGGGATTGAGGGGTATTATGTTTAGTACACATTGTGTGGGGGATCACGGGGAAAACAGTGTAGCACAGAGAAGGCAAATAGTGGATCTGTGGCATCTTACTACACTGATGAACAGTGACTGCATTGGGGTATGGGTGGGGACTTGATAATATGGGTAAATGTAGTAACCACATTGTTTTTTTATGTGAAACCTTCATAAGAGTATATATCAATAATACCTTAATAAAAAATTTTTTAAAAAAAGAAAAAGATCTTCTGGCCCACAAACCTAAAATACTTACTATCTGGTCTTTACAGTTAAAGTCTGCTGATCTATGTCAGATTGGCAAATTTTTTCTGTAAAGTTCCACAGAGTAAATATTTTAGGCTTTGCAGGCCATACAATCTTTAAGAACTATTTAACTCTGTGGCTGTGGCACAAGAGCAGAATTCAAAAATAAGTTAACATAGCTGTGTTCCAGTAAAACTTTATTTACCAAAAACAGAATGGCCAGGTCAGTTTGTGAAATCCCTGACATATATGATTACTTACTGATTTATCCATTTCTCTAAGATGTCAGTCTCTCACACTAATTATAGACTTGTCAATTTAATTTTCTTTCACATTTGCTTTATATATATTCTAAACTATTTATTGAGAAAATACAAATTTACGATGTTACATCTTCTAGAAATTAAATCTTTTATTGTAGAACTTATCCTTCTCCCTTGTATCTGTTCACCTCAATTCTATGTTGCATTTCTAAGGGTTGATTATACCCGCTTTTTTTAAATTAACATTTTCTTGTTAATATTTCCATACTTTTTGTTTTCAATCTTTGTGTATCATGCTTAAATGCATATACCTAGATTTTGGGTTTTGACCAATCTGAGTCACTATTAAACATAAGAATTTAACTTTACTATTATTACCAACATGTTCCATAGTCCTACTATTCTATCATATTTACTTTGTATTACCCCCTTTCCTGCCTTTAGATAAATTCATTAGCATTCACTGGTCCAGCCTTATTCTTTATTAGTGACGAAATTATACATGGTTTTATCACTGTTTTTCCCAGTTACTTACCTATTGTCTTTTTGCTCTAACCTACCTTGTAAGTAGGAGGGTACTTTTACTTCCTAGCATTATGGCTCCAGGCACCAAATCCATTCAGATCCTTAGCCTGTCAAAGCTATTTACAGATGCCAGCAGCAGCAAGGCATGCACAATAGATATTACAAGTACTGGCCTCACCTTGCTGTCTCACCTACTGACTTTCTGATGTCCAAGAGCAACCTGCGGAGACTCCCTTCTCAGAGGTCTAAGCAGCCCTTCTCCCAGCTCCCAGGTTCTGGCAACACCACCATTTCTCCTTCATTCCCTCAGCTCTAGGGATGTTAGCTGCTTCCTGAAGTTATTAACCTTTGGATTACCTTAGCAGCACCTTGATAGCCAATCAGCCATTATAACAAATTTATATATTAAATCCCCTCTATGTGAAATATTTAGTAGGGATTCTTTTTTTCCCTGACAAAACTTTACAGCTGTACTGCTGATACTAATTTAGATTGCCAGGTTGTCAACTGTACTAAATAGGTCAAAATTTGGGACCTGAACCATAAAAGGGGATTTTAATGGTGATCAAGAACAAGATTTAAAGTAAAAAGCAGTCTTGAATAATATAGTGTAGTACCTGAAAATAGAGTATTACTGGCAGGGAACTGAAAAGGAAATTTATTTTGCCTAGGAAGTACAACAAAATATTGGCAACATGATTTCTTCTACATATCACCTACCAATGTACTCATGGAACAAAATACTGGGCAGACAGAAAAGACATCATATGAGAGAGAGAGAATTCACATAGTTTAAAAGTTTATCATTCCTCATAGAGAAAAAAGGAAAGGATCTATAAACCAAATGTGAAGTTTAGAATCAGATTTAGCTCTTCCTGTCACCTAATTATCAGTGTGACTACATATTTGAGAAAAAAGTAACAGTAAACAGATGTATACATTGAGGAAAAAAGTTTGTTAGTTCAGTAAGTAAATTATAACCTTTTATTTTCATAAGTCATTCTATATATCCATCTATAACATTCATTCTTTATAGTTAATTGATTCCACTTCATTAAAATATAACTTAACCACTCTTCATTGACAGAATTCTAAATTACCACAAAGCTACATGATGTGTATATGGTATGCTTCTCACTGAGTCAGTCACTGAAATTCACAATTATTAGTCCTCTAAAGACACTAAAGTTCTTGTATCCTCCATGTTGTTGTTGGCAAAATACTTCAAGTAAACTTACCTGATCACTGATAAACAAATAGTCTTTTATGAAGCTGGTACTCTTACTTCTCCCACCTCCCTATAAATTGAACAACCCCCATTAATCTAGATAAGCACATACACATTCACCTGTCTGGCTAAACTCAGGATGATATTTTACATATCTGTATTATTTACCACTCTGCTGACCTTTCTCCCACAGTCCTATCTGCCCATTTTTGCCACAGCACTCTGAATCACAGTGCTATGAATGGATGGAGTTGTGGCTCCCACCCCACTCCAAATTTATATGTTGAAGCCCTAACCCCCAACGTGACAGCATTTAGAGATAGGAGACAATTACATTTAGATGAGATCATGAGGGTGGGGACATCAGGAGCTTGTTTGTCTCTCTCTGCCATGTAAGGACATAGCAAGAAGGCAGCCTGCTGCAACCCAAAAGACCTTCATCAGGAACTAAGTCCGCGGGCACCTTGACCTTGGACTTCCGAGCATACAGAGTTGTGAGAAACAAATGTTGTTTAAGCCACCCAGTCTATGTTATTTTGTTATAGCAGCCCAAGCACACTAAGACAGATGGAATATAAATTTCTGCAGGAAATATCACAAGCACTTTGAACTGAATTGTCAAACTGCTTCATTTCCTGATTCTCTTTAAAATTTACCGGTTCTACATTGCATCCCAAAATTTACTGGCACATGTTAATTTCTGTAGCAGAATTAAAGCTGCAATTTTCAGAACTGTAAGAATTAAATAATCTGAATGTCACACCTAGGTAAAAAAGAGATTGGTGGCACTGAAGTGACTTTCTATTCTAAAACTATGGGAAATAAGTAAAGTGTAAAATTCCAATGAGGTAAACTTGCATAGGAAGTTCTGTACTACCTATTATTAAAACAGATGAGTGGGTGGGACTGGGAAGATGGTGGCATGAGTAGGGTGGTGGAAATCTCCTCCCAAAACCATATATACTTTGAAAACACAGCAAATACAACTATTCCTAAAAGAGAGACCAGAAGATAGAGTACATCAGCGAGGCAACACCTACATACGCGAGAACTCAACATCACACAAAAAGGGTAAGATACAAAGCTGTGACCCAGCAGGACCCGAGCACTACCCCCACCCCAGCTCATGGGTGGGAGAAAAAGAATCAGAGTGAGGAGAGAGTGGGAGCACATGACTGCTAAATAACCAGCCCTAGTAATCTGCCCTAGGAGCACAATCACACATTGAGTGCTGTACTGGATATTAGAGGAAGAGAAAAGCAAAATCCAAGACTAAAACTGCAAACAGGTTCCCACAGCCAGCTGTACTGAGACAAAAGAAAAATGGGCGCTTTAAAAGCCTTAAAGGGCCAAGGGTTTAACAAGTAGACATAATCGTCCTGGCAAACTAAGCACAATAGGCTGGGAACTTTAAGGAATTTCAGGCGCCCCACACCTCTGGGTGGCAACGAAGCATAGAAGCCCCTCACGGTGATAAGCAGCCTGACGTTCATTCCCCTCCGCGGCACTACGAGCGAATCGGCTAATCTGCCATTACTGCAGAGCAAGCAGGGAGCAGCCCTGCCCACAGCAACCACACAGAGGCTTCTCCCAGCACACGGCTAACCAGGACACACCCAGAGGCTGCCCCTTGCCTGCAGTCAACAGACACAGACAGCGGAGACTGGTGCAGAGTCTGGAAGGCACAAAAGGGCTTTATTCTTACAGTGAACATGCACTGATTGCCTGCAACCACTGCCAGTGCGCTAGGCCATCCCAAGGGCCACCCCCTCTACGACAGCTCAGGGTATCAACCCAGAGGCTGCTCTCTGTGTGGTTGCCCAGAACAGGCAGGGGAGACCAGCGTGGAATCTCAAAAGCACGAATGGGTGCCGTTCTCATGGGACAACACACGCCGCTCTCCTGCGACACCCTCCAGTGCCCCAGGCCATTCCAAGGGCCGCCCCGCACAAGGCAGCTCAGGGGATTAACCCAGAGGCTGCTCCCTGTGTGCAGCTGACTGACATAGGCAGTGGAGACAGGTAAGGAGAACAGCAAGCACGAAGGGACTTTGTTCTCCCAACTGACACATGCACAACTAGCTGGCAATCACTTCCATCGCCATGAAAAGGCAGAAGAAACTTGTTCAGTCCAAAATCCCTCAAATACCAAAGATGGGGCCTACTGAGACTGAAATTACCAATCTTCCTGAAAACGAATTCAAAATACAAGTCATGAGCGTGCTGATGGATTGACAGCAGTATATGCAAGAGCTAAGGGATGAATTCCGGAGGGAAAAAACAGAAATGAAACAAACAATGAAAGGATTTAAGAGCAGAGACTGGATGAGGTGGAAGAGACTGTAAATGGAATAGAAATCAGAGAAAAGGAATACAGAGAAGCTGAGGCACAGAGAGATAAAAGCATCTCTAAGAATGAAAGAATATTAAGAGAACTGTGTGACCAATCCAAATGGAACAATATTCACATTATAGGGGAACAAGAAGAAGAAGAGAAAAAGGCACAGAAAGTGTCCTTGAAGAAATAATTGCTGTAAACTTACCTGAGCTGCGGAAGAAAACAGTCTCTCAGACCATGGAAGCCCACAGATCTCCCAACACAAGGGAAAAAGGAGGAAAACATAAAGACACATAATAATTAAAATGGCAAAGATGAAAGACAAGGACAGAGTATTAAAAGCAGCCAGAGAGAGAAAAAAGATCACCTACAAAGGAAAACCCATTAGGCTCTCTCTATCATCAGACTTCTCAGCAGAAACTTTACAGGCCAGAATGGAATGGCATGATATATCCAATGCAATGAAATAGACGGGCCTTGAACCAAGAATACTCTATCCAGCACAATTATCATTTAAATTTGAAGGAGGAATTAAACAATTCCCAGATAAGCAAAAGTCGAGGGAATTTACCTTGCACAAACCATCTCTACAGTGTATTTTAAAGGGACTGTTCTGGATGGAAGTGCTCCTAAGGCTAAACAGATATTACCAGAGAAAATAAAAACACGGAGAGAAAGTAGACCAACAAAATACTAACTAAATGCTAAATAAAATCAGCTATCCACAAAATGAGTCAAGGGAAACACAAAAGAGTACAGAATAAAACATCCAACATACAGAAAGTGGAGGAGGAAGAAAAAGAAGGGAGAGAAATAAAGAATCATCAGACTGCAATAGTGTAATAAGTAAATTAAGTTAGATGGGTAGACAGCAAAGAACTGACCCTTGAACCTCTGGTAGCCATGAATCCAAAGCCTACAATGACAATAAGTACATATCTATCGAAAATCACCCTAAATGTAAATGGTCTGACTGCATCAGTCAAAAGACACAGAGAAATAGAATGGATAAAAAAGCAAGACCCATCTATATGCTGCTTACAAGAGACTCACCTCAAACCCAAAGACATATACAGACTGAAAGTCAAGGGATTGAAAAAGATATATCATGCAAACAATAGGGAGAAAAAAGCAGGTGTTGCAGTACTTGTATCAGACAAAATAGACTGCAAAACAAAGAAAGTATCAAGAGATAAAGAAGGTCATTACATAATGATAAAGGGGTTAGTCCAACAAGAGGATATAACCATTATAAATATATGTGCACGCAACACAGGAGCACCAACATATGTGAAACAATACTAACAGAATTAAAGGAGGAAATAGAACCCAATGCATTCATTTTAGGGGACTTCAACACACCACTCACTCCAAAGGACAGATCCACCAGACAGAAAATAAGTAAGGACACAGAGGCACTGAACAACACACTTGAACAGATGGACCTAACAGACATCTACAGAACTCTACACCCAAAAGCAACATGATACACATTCTTTTCAAGTGTACACGGAATATTTTCCAGAATAGACCACATACTAGGATACAAAAAGAACCTCAGGAAATTCAAAAAGACTGAAATTCTACCAACCAACTTCTCAGACCACAAAGGTATAAAACTAGAAATAAACTGTACAAAGAAAACAAAAAGGCTCACAAACACATGGAGGCTTAACAACATGCTCCTTAATAATCAATGTGTCAATGACGAAATTAAAACAGAGATCAAGCAATATATGGAAACAAAAGCACAATGGCCCAACTTCTGTGGGACGCAGCGAAGGCAGTTCTACAAGTAAAGTGTACAGCAATCCAGGCCTATTGAAAGAAGGAAGAACAATCCCAAATGAATAGTCTAAAGTCAAAATTATTGAAACTGGAAAAAGAAGAACAAATGAGGCCCAAAGGAAGCAGAAGGAGGGACATAATAAAGATCAGAGAAGAAATAAATAAAATTGAGAAGAATAAAATAATAGAAAATATCAGTGAAACAAAGAGCTGGTTCTTTAAGAAAATAAACAAAATAGATAAATCCCTAGCCAGACTTACTAGGAGAAAAAGAGAATCTATACACATAAACAGAATCAGAAATAAGAAAGGAAAAATCACAACACACGCCACAGAAATACAAAGAATTAATAGAGAATACTATGAAAACCTATATGCTAACAAGTTGGATAACCCAGAAGAAATGGACAACTTTCTAGAAAAATACAATCTTTCAAGATGGACCCAGTAAGAAACAGAAAATCTAAACAGACCAATTACCAGCAATGAAATTGAATCAGTAATCAAAAAAATTCCCAAGAACAAAACACCCAGGCCAGATGGATTCACTGCTGAATTTTATCAGACATTTAGAGAAGACATAATACCCATTCTCCTTAAAGTTTTCCAAAAAATAGAAGAGAAGGGAATACTCCCAAACTCATTCTATGAAGCCAAGATCACTATAATACAAAAACCAGGCAAAGACACTACAAGAAAACTACAGACCAATATCCCTGATGAACACAGATGTAAAAATACTCAACAAAATATTAGCAAACCGAATTCAAAAATACATCAAGAGGATCATACACCATGATCACGTGGGACTCATCTCAGGGGTGCAAGGATGGTACAACACTTGAAAATCCATCAACATCACCCACCACATCAACAAAAAGAAGGACAGAAACCACATGATCATCTCTATAGATGCTGAAAAAGCATTCAACAAAGTTCAACATCCATTCATGATAAAAACTCTCAAAAAAAATGGGTATGGGGGGGAACTACCTCAACATAATAAAGGTCATATATGACAAACCCACAGCCACCATTATACTGAACAGCGAGAAGCTGAAAGCTTTTAACCTAAAATCAGGAACAAGACAAGAATGCCCAATCTCCCCACTTTTATTCAACATAGTACTGGAGGTCCTAGCCATGGCAATCAGACAACACAAAGAAATAAAAGGCATCCAGACTGGTAAGGAAGAAGTGAAACTGTCACTATTTGCTGATGACATGATATTGTACATAATAAACCCTAAAGACTCCTCTCCAAAACTACTAGAACTAATATCTGAATTCAGCAAAGTTGCAGGATACAAAATTAATACACAGAAATCTGTTGCATTCCTATACACTAACAATGAACTAGCAGAAAGAGAAATCAGGAAAACAATTCCATTCAAAATTGCATCAAAAAGAATAAAATACTTAGAATAAACCAAACCAAGGAATTGAAAGACCTATACCCTGAAAACTACAAGACACCCTTAAGAGAAATTAAAGAAGACACTAACAAATGGAAATTCATCCTATGCTCTTGGCTAGGAAGAATTAACATTGTCAAAATGGCCATCCTGCCTAAAGCAATCTACAGATTCAATGCAATGCCTATCAAAATACCAACAGCATTATTCAACGAACTGCAACAAATAGTTCTAAGATTCATATGGAACCACAAAAGACCCTGAATAGCCAAAGCCATCCTGAGAAGGAAGAATAAAGCAAGGGGGATCTTGCTTCCCAACTTCAAGCTCTACTACAAAGCCACAGTAATCAAGACAATTTGGTACTGGCACAAAAACAGACCCATAGACCAGTGGAACAGAACAGAGTTCAGATATTAACCCAACCATATATGGTCAATTAATATATGATAAAGGAGCCATGGACAGACAATGGGGAAATGACAGCCTCTTCAACAGCTGGTGTTGGCAAAACTGGACAGCTACATGTAAGAGAATGAAACTGGATCACTGTCTAACCCCATACACAAAAGTAAACTCAAAATGGATCAAAGACCTGAATGTAAGTCATGAAACCATAAAACTCTTAGAAAAAGACATAGGCAAAAATCTCTTGGACATAAACAGGAGCAACTTCCTCATGAACATATCTTTCCAGGCAAGGGAAGCAAAGCAAAAATGAACAAGTGGAACTATATCAAACTAAGAAGCTTGTGTACAGAAAAGGACACTATCACTAGAACAAAAAGCCATCCTACAATACAGGAGAATATATTTGTAAATGATATATCTGACAAGGGGTTAACATCCAAAATATACAAAGAGCTCATGCACCTCAACAAACATAAAGCAAATAATCCAATTAAAAATGGGCAGAGGATCTGAACAGGCACTTCTCCAAAGAAGAAATTCAGATGGCCAACAGACACATGAGAAGATGCTCCACATCGCTAATCATCAGAGAAATGCAAATTAAAACCACAATGAGATATCACTTCACACCAGTTATGATGGCCAACATTCAAAAGACAAACAACAACCAACATTGGCAAGGAGGTGGAGAAAGGGGAACCCTCCTACACTGCTGGTGGCAAGGTAAGCTCGTTCAACCATTGTGGAAAGCAGTATGGAGGTTCCTCAAAAAACTCAAAATAGAAATACCATTTGACCCAGGAATTCCACTCCTAGGAACTTACCCTAAGAATGCAGGACCCTAGTTTCAAAAAGACATATGCACCCCTATGTTTATCACAGCACTATTTACAACAGCCAAGAAATGGAAGCAACCTAAGTGTCCATCAGTAGATGAATGGATAAAGAAAATGAGGTACAAAAACACAATGGAGTATTATTCAGCCATAAGAAGAAAACAAATCCTACCATTTGCAACAACATGGATGGAGCTAGCGGGTATTATGCTCAGTGACATAAGCCAGGCGGAGAAAGACAAGTATCAAATGATTTCACTCATCTGTGGAGTATAAGAACAAAGAAAATACTGAAGAACAAAATGGCAGAGACTCACAGAACCCAAGACTAACAGTTACCAAAGGGAAAGGAACTGGGGAGGATGGGTGGGAAGGGAGGGATAACGGGGGGAAAGGGGTATTACGATTAGTACACAAATTGTAGGGGGTGGGCACGGGGAAGGCAGTATAACACAGAGAAGACAAGTAGTGACTCTATAGCATCTTACTATGCTGATGGACAGTGACTGTAATGGGGTATGTGGTGGGGACTTGATAATAGGGGGAGTCTAGTAACCATAATGTTGCTCATGTAATTGTACATTAATGATAACAACATAAAAATAAAATAAAATAAAATAACAGATGAATGGTAGCCAGGGAAATCAAGAACCTCCTAGGATGTGTCCAGAGCAAACTCTTTAAATGTAAAGGGGATAAAATCCTACACTTTTCCTCTTGACAGATTTAGATGAAAATACACAACATCATCAACAAAAAACTGAGCGTACATCAAAGACAACATATGAAATGTTTGAGAAATCACAACTTGTTCTTACAAAATTATTTGGCTTTCTAAAAGAGTGTTGAATCAATGTAGGATTGCTTTTTAAATTTTTCACTCTTTACATATATTAGTTATTTTGAAATATGGGTTCTAGTTTTAAAAATCTAAAACTTAGGGTTTAGGGTGGGAAATAATAACTGGACTAAACCATTCTTGCAGCAACACTTAAAAACCACCTAAGTTTTGAAAGAAATTCACTGGGACTTTTTTTCTAGCTACATTCAATGGAAAGAAAAGCATAATCAAACAAGCATATAAAAATTACTTTAGGCATGTTTCATAGAAAGTTACAAACCTACATAGAAGATGAAATCCACCTAATAGGAAAACATTTGGTGAAATCCTACTTTATAAATATGGTTGCAACTGCTTTGTTTAAAAAAAAAACAAAAAATGACAAAAGAGGTGAAATTCTCTAATCAATGTGACCACATTAAAATAAATTTCTACAATCAGAGGAAATTACTTAGCGATTATTTAGAATAATTAGATGAAACCACTGACATAAAAAATGATGTGGATATGTTACAGACTTTTATAACTTACTTCTATACTACTAACACTTGTAAAGGCATGTTATTTGTAAAGTGTTTAAAGGCAATATTTATTGAAGAAATTTTCAACAAGATGTAAATTTTTAAGTAAATATGTATATTACCAACTTAAAAAAAATAACAAAACAGAGTATTTTTCACCAACAGAGTCAGCCCCCTCAGTGCAGTCAGTACTGCAGGTTTCTGAGCTCACATCAAACCCCTATGTGCCATGAACACATCCAAATGCCACTCACCTCAAAAGTGTCCTTAGACATCCATGGGAAAGAGGTCAAGTATAAAAATGATACATTTTGCTGTGCTTTTTTTAAGGATATTCAATACTCATCTATTTCAACAGTGAAATGTGAATAAAGCTTCCAAAGCCTTCTCTACTTTATCTGAAAGCAAGGTTGACTGTCAAGAGCTGTTTAAATCAGAATTTATTTTCCTCATGAAAAACAGTAAAACACAAAACATTTAAAAAAACATAAAAACTTATATGCAGTAAAGAAAATCATGGTTTATCTTAATATTATCTTAGTTATTTTCTAGAGTGAGACTGTCTTTTTCACTCTAAAGAAATAAAGACAAAGCAGCTTGCAATGCTTGAAATAATCAACAACTGCAAGGCAACACTGAGAATTTTTCCCTAGTAAAACTCAGACCTCTGAAAGGAAAATGAAGTCTGGAAGTTGGATAAAGTGAAAAGACTGCAGAGTCCTTGAGTCATTTGAAATTAATTCTGTACTAGTAATGAAAATTGTAGTGTTAAAATACATATCATGACCCATCACTATTCCTCAGTGAAGAAATCCTTTGTTTAGTATTTCCAGAGACTGTAAAGAATCTAACCACTGGCTCATCTACCATCACCAACTTGAGTCCACTATATAACACGACTTTGATCTCTCAGAAGAGAAGGTGAAACAGAAGAAATTTTCTGAAACAGTAGGCAGAAAACATGTATCACTCCACTTTGGCAATATTCTGAGCATCTCTTCTCACTAATTACTGTGAACATAGCGTATGAGTCTACAGTGACGCCAAGAGAAAAAAGAAAAGGCCTAGCTGTTGAACCTGGTAATCAGTGCCAGTTTGATCTCCTTGCTTTGTAATTTAGCTCAATTCTGTGAAAATTAACTGAGTTAAAGCAAATGTGTACCAACAATTAAGCAATAAAATGAGACACTTTTATTTTCCTTAAGTATTTAAGGTAATTCAAATTTCAAAATTTTGATATTTTTTAAAGATACAAAATGAAACAAAATGCGTAACTCTGCCTAATTTTCAATCTAAAACAGAATTCAAAGTATTTTAATAATAATAACTGGCTACTTGCTTCCAAAAGCCCATAGAGGTCTTAAAGAGAATTCAGATCTCATTCAATACAAGCTTCTTATTTACAAAGAGGAAAACAGCATTAATAGGAATTTCCAGTGGGTTGAATGTTAAAACAGTACTGGCAAGGTTGGGAGTCTAACCCAGGTCTCTTGACTCCCAGGACAGTGCATTTCTCTGCTTACTTTGAAATCTGCACCAAAAGACACTTTTAAATTCCAAATTCTTTACCATTCCCAGAGAAAGGACATTTTGGGTTTAGAGACTTTAGTTAAAGGGGTGTCATTTCAGGGCAAGTGAATACAATTCACACATAAAGACTCTGTGTCTCACAAATTAACCATAGTTTGAAAATGTTGTTTTAAATATTAATTGGTAACTGTTGAAAATTTTTCACTAAATTAAACAAAACCTCCAAATTGGAGAGTGCTAGAAAGATTTAAAAGGCATATAACAAAGGAAAATGTGCATAACACCTTAAAACTTGCCATGTGTACATGTGTTACATACATGAACACATATGTATAAAATCCTATTTTGAAGGGAAAGAAGCAGGTGAAGAGGTTGCCACTGCAACATATGAAGAAGAGACGGAGAACAATTTTTTTACATTTCCCTGTCTTATGTTTCAAAGCTATGAAATTCACTTTTCTTCAGCTTACCTGCCTTCACATAGTCCCTAATAGATTAATTTACTGTCAAACACTAAGTCACAGACACAGGTAGCCACTTGGGACAAAAAGGTCTGATTCACATAAGAAAGGGAGACTGTTACAACAAAAAAAGCATGTGGCTAAAGATATTTCTTTAATCTTATCTTTAGTTGGTTCGATATCAAATAGTGCACAATAATAAACCACACTACTGCCAACAGAAAATGACCAAGCCTGGCCTCTACTTTTATCTTAGAAGGGATAAAACAAAGACCTAAGATAAGCAAAGACCTGGAAGACATTTCAAACTCTAGGGGAGAGCTTCTCCATTTCACACTAGTACCAGACAGGTAGCCAAATTAGATGACTCAGACACACATACTTGCACACACACATATAAATCTTGAGGATCAAGTCTGACAGATATAAAAATAATAAATGCTACTTTTTAAAACCATTTAGTGTGTCCTGTTCTAAGACAGGACTTCATATAATCTTCATAACAACCTTCTTAAAGTTGGTAGGATTCTAATTCTCCCTTATATAATATATGAAGAAAAGAATTTCTATAGATATTAAATAATTTATCCAACATCATGTAATCAGAAAGAGACAGACCAAGAAACAGACAGAACCTAAGTCTGTTTGACTCTAAGCCTATAATTCTTTTTTTCCTGTTCTGAAGGCTCTGCTTTCCATTATCATCCACAAACGTGTCAACTGTTAAACTTAAGTAGACTGAGTTTCCCACAAAACTCCCTATTTTTCCAGGTATGCCAATTTAGAAAAACTTTATTCTACCAACAGATGTTAAGACATTGTTAGGAAACAAATGAATCTGTATAAGCCTGTCTCTCTGAAAAGTAAAGGAAAAAAGGGGACTGTGAACCAGATGTGATTTACTGGGTTCATTCATCAAACTAGGCAAAATGGTAGCAAAACAGACCACAAAGGAAAGCAAGATAATATTTCGTGACTCTTTTCCCTGGAACTCATTAACTCTGACTTCTAAAGGAAACCAATAAAATGGCATACAGAAGGGCACTGTGGGCCCAATAACCAAGAGCACAGTGAGGTCATCCTTTCTTAAATGTGAACTATGCATTTGTAAGCAGTGCTATCTTTCACAAAACTCAAGTTCTCTGGGCCAACTGCTTGAGTCGAATCACAACTTGAAACCATAAGAATTTGGAATGGAAAACTAAGCTCTCCCTCTTATGTGCCAGTTATTAACGACTGCTTTTCCCTCAGCTCAAAATTTACCTTGTTTGCCTGCACAGTAAAAGTGGATCTGTGCTCTTCAAATATTTTTCCATTTCAGCGGGCACAATTGTAAATTTTGCCAGTAGAGGGCACTGTTTAGACATTGCAGAAGGACAGGATTTTGCTTCCTGGTCCTTCTTGAAGTACAGGTAGCTTCTCTAGAATCTCGCTTCTCCAAGTGCCCAGCTCTCTAGAACGCATAGCTTCTTCAGTGCCAGGCTTCTGCTACACTGCACAGTAGCCAGCAGTATGTGGTGGCCAAGAGCTCCCCCTGGCACCCTCTCAAGCAGTTTTGCAGCAAAGTGCCTCCTCTAAGAAACCTATGTGAGAAGAGCTTTCTTTCTATCGGCATCCTACAGGGAAGAATTCTGGCAAGTTCCAGAAGGTGGATTTCTAATAAGTTCTACTGCCCTGGCACCACAGCAATTTCTCTACCACTCAGGGAGCCGTATCATGCCCTATCCAACATGGTCTAGATCTCAGCCCAAGATTGAGGTAGTAGTCTCTTACCTAACACTACTATGAACAAAGGAGGCACAAGGTTTGATAGGCGTTTTTTGGATTTTGAAGGCAACATGCACTACATTAGAGTATGCTAAACCTCAACCTACTATAAAGTTACCTGGAGGTTTCCAAATTTGACTGAGGGATCGAACAAAAGAAGGCTCTGCAGCAGGTTTAATTTGTAATACAAGCTGCTCTACCACATGGGATGTATGACCCAGCATATCCAAGGTTACCGAAGTGTCTGTGACAGAGATGCTGTAAGGAGCCTTTTAGCCACTGTGTATTGCAGCAGCTCTTTGCTAAAGGAGACTAGGGCTAGAGCGACCAGCTTTCCCCAACACTCCATAGAGTAAATTTCCAGTAAGTTCCAGAGGAAGAATTGCTAGCATGTTCCACTGGTATGATTCTACAGTGACCTCTCTATCATAAGGTGAGCCTTATTAGCTGTGCACACTGAGCCCTGGAGAAGGCTCTTCCATAGGTATTTGATCTCAGCCCCAGAAGAAACAGATGCTCCTTATATTTGCAATTATTATATTGTTTAGAATTCTCTTTTTTATTAGCCAATCCCTCATCAATCGAATTCAATAACCCTTTCTATTAGTTTAATAAACTTTCCCTGCTCAAGTAGTTTCTCTCTTCTGATTGGATTCTGACCAACATACCTTATTAATAGCTTAGGTGGTTCTGTTCAGTGCTATGAAAATCAACAAGAACACTTTTTAAATAATTACGAGTTCATTTTGACATGTTTTAGTTTTAAAACTCAAAACTAGGAATAATTAGACAAATTTTAAGCACAGTACTAAGTCCAAATTAGTTTATATATTCCTTAATAGGACAATTTCAGTTATGGTTTAGCAAGCTGTACATTTCTTCTCCACTTTATAGTCTAAACTATCACTAACCAGCACCTAACTTATAATCACCAGCTTTTAGTATTATTTTTAATAAATAATTCCTTATATCTCTTATGATTCAAGCTCTGGAAACCCTCAAAATGAAAGCCAAAATTGAAAATAATGTTATTCAATTAATTTTCATTATCAAAAACAAAAGTTCTTATGCATAAATACTGACAATCTCAAACAGCATCGGTCAAATGGCTTGACTATCTCCATATTCCAGTAAGAGCCTTCATAACTCTAGCCCACTCTCAATCACAAGGTAGACCAAACAGGCATGTGATGGTGGGTTGGTGCAAATTAAACAGTATCTTGAGAAATGGCTTAAAATGCAGGGGACAAACCCATAATGACATGTTCTTAAAACAGTGTTTCAATATCTGCTGTACCTATTAATTGGAAATAATGCTAAAGAGTACACTAGTCTTCAACAATTCACCAAAATTTTAAGCTTAACAAATTCCAATAACCAACCTATTTATGAAATAAAAAACCAAACCAAAAAAAAAAAAGCCCATTAAAATTACTCAAGAGGGAAAGACACTTTTTAAAAAAGTAGAAAACAACCAACACTACACCAAAATGGGAGAAGAAAGGAGACTAGCAGATTACACATTAAAAAGCAAACAAATGCTTTGTGGGGTCTTTAATGGACTTTAGAATTGCATCCTAATTTCTAAAACAACAAAAAGTAAAACAAAGTATCCCTGACAGTTCATTTCAAATTCCTCCATAAATAAAATGTACAAAATTGTTAGCAGCCACCATTATGGGTGCTATGTCTAAAAAATGCAAAAGACAAAACAGATATTACTCTTCAGGTAATGTTATATGTTAGTGCTTAAAAGTTAATGCTTTAGAAAAACAGAAAAGCTGCTTTTACATGGAAATTCCTTTAAAAGAAAATAAACATTTTTCTTACTTGAGAGAGTCCAGGGGACGATGCATGTCCCGGGGGCGTTGCCGCAAGATTTGGATGCCCCTTGTTTATTTCATGTGCTGAATAAGGGGAAGGGGTCGGAGGTCCTGGCTGTCTTGCTACTTGTGTTACCTGTAAGGAAATCAATTATTTAGTAAAGTATTATAGTAGTAACTCCACTTTAATAACTTTAGATGAACTAATTTTTAAAAATTGGGTTCTCTACCTCACAATTTATACTAAAATAAGGGCTAGAGTGACTAAAGGCTGATTTTCAAAAATGAAGCAATGAGATTATTAGAAAAAAATTAGAAAAAATAAACATGAATATTATAATCATTTTGTTAAGATTCTTGAAGCATAATCTAAAACCAAAAACGTTCAAGGAATAAAATACACAACATGAAAGAAAGAAGCCAGACTTGAAACTGTATACTGTAGGAAGTCATTTATGTGACATTTTATAAAAGGAACAAAAAAGGGTTAAATGATTACAAGGGGAAGAGGCTGATTACAAAAGGGATGCAAGGAGATTTTGGAGGGTGACATAACTATTCTGTACCTTGACTGTGGTGGGGATTACATGTCTCTATGTGTTTGTCAAAACTCACAGAACTATACACAAAAACATGTGAATTTCACTTACATAAATTATACCTCAATAAATCTGAACCAAAAAGGGGGTATCTTACTTATGTAACATATATGCACATGTACATATGAACATATGTGTACATGTACATATTTCTACATGTGTGTGCGTATGTATTTATAATAGACATGTGCATATACACATACTCAACACTGTATATGTAATATATTTAGAAGATTTTTTAAGGAGATACACAAAGATCTTTACAGAAAGCATTACAGGTATTTCTCTTTTTTTCTCATTTTTATTTTCTAACACAGTCAATAGTCATGAAGTTGTACAACAGAAAAATAGCTGGCATATGTTTCTATGTAAACAAAAATTACATGTTCCCACTTTTTGCTGGCAATAAACTGCCCATCAGCCTGTAATGGATATGAAACCATTTCACTTGGACCCCATTTAGAGTCCAGACATCAATCCTAGCCCACTCCTCTCTATCACAGTCTAACCCAGACCAGCACTGACAGTTTGACAAACTCCCAAAAATGGGGGGCAACTCAGCAGTCATCTAATATGAAAGAATCCATTCTCCTTAAAGTGAGATTCTTAAACTTGGAGGAGCTATGAACCCTCTTGCAGTCTAATTGAAACTACAGACTCTTCCTAGAATCACATTTTTAAGTGCATAAAATACATCAGATTATGACAAAAACCAATTACACTGAAATACAGGAATTAAAATTTGTGATACAGTAATATATGTGTTTATTAGCATGTAAAAAAGGACTAATGGCAGTTGTTGCCAACATTCATAAATTAAAGAAATGATAACATTCAATCACATATTTTCCCCATCTAATTTCTTAGATCCCCGGAATTGTATCACAGAATTAGAAAGTCTGCCCTGGCAGAAAGGAAAGTGATCTCCATTAAATGATACTTGATTTTCCTTGAATTCACTCAGTCAGTCAGAAACTGTGAACAGAGTCTACTCCCTTGGTAACCTAACTTAAAACAGTCATAAACACCTATAGGCTCAGCGACCTGATCCCAATGCAGAAATAAAATGGACTCATGGAGAACTAACTATGATCAAAGTTGAGAGGCTAAAAGAGACATGACTGATGATAGGATGTGACCAGTTTAAGACTTTAATTAATTGTATGAAATTTCTTCCTCGCTTTTTAAGTAGCTTCATGATTTTCTTCAAAAACTGTTTCCAATTTTTAGTGAAAATTACCTTTGTAAGAGCATGAGGTTAACCACAAAATGTGACAGCATTTATAAATCTTATCGAGGAAATTTTTAGAAGGCTAAAAATTGGATTACTATTTAAACATTCACTTTAGAAAACTAGTAACTTAAATGTAGAGTTCCTGAAAACAAATTTCTTCCCAATAAGGCTTTATAAATTTATATTCTAATTTCACATGCTTTAGAAAAAATTATTTTGACATCCCACTAAGGTAAAATATCAAAATGTATATATACTATAACATTAAAAAAGAAATCTGCACAATGAAATAAAATGAGAACAAAGAAGTTAGCTATATAAAATCCATGTTAGGTCAATTCTCCCAATTTATCCTGTTAAAACAAAGACTAAACCTACCCAGGGCAAAAACGATAGTATGGAGAAATGTAAAAAAAGTTATTACTGGCTAAGAATATTAAAACACGTAGGAACTCAAGATGGCAGCGTTGAGTAGGGTGGCGGAAATCTCCTCCCAAAACCATATGTATTTTTGAAAATACAACTAGGCCTAACAGAGGGACAAGAAGATACAGTACAACAGCCAGGCTACATCTACATCTGCGAGAACTCAGCATCTCAGGAAAAGGGTAAGATACAAAGTCATGACCCAGCACTCCACCCATCCTAGCTCACCAGTGGGAGGAAAAGAATCAGAGTAGGGAGGGAGTGGAAGCAGAGGAGAGCTAAATTATCAGCCCTAGTGATCTGCACCAGGAGCACAGACACACAATGCATGGTGTACTGGATATCAGAGAAAAGGAAAGGTAAAATTCAAGATGGAGACTGCAAGCAGGTCCCCACAGCCAGCTTCCCTGGGACAAAAGAAAAGTGGGTGCTTTTTAAAAGTCCTAAAGGGACAAGGGCTTAACAGCTGGACAAAATCGTCCCAGCACACTCAGACCAGAAGGCTGGGAATCTTAACAAACTTCAGGCGACCTACCCTCTGGGGGGTTAATGCAGCCCCGAAGCCCATCACAACGATAAGCAGCCTGCCATTCATTTCCCCAGGCTGGTGCTGCAAGCAAACTGGCTGACCCGACACAGCTGTGAGGCAGCTGGAAAACAGCCCTGTCGACAGCAAGCACACAGTCTTCTCACATCACACAGCTAACCAGGACAGACCCAGAGGCTGCCGCTGGCATGCAGCTGCCTGGCACAGACAGAGGAAGCCGAAGCACATTCCAGAAGGCACGAAGGAGCATCATTCTCACAGGAGAACACACCCGGCATATCTGCGACCCCCTGCAGTACCCTAGGCTATCTCGAGGGCCGCCCCGCCCACAGCAGCTCAGGAGATTATTCCAGGAACTGCTTCTGCTGTGTGGGTAAACGGAACAGGCAGCAGAAGCTGAAGAAACATCCGGAAGACACGAAGGGGCGACATTCTTGCAGGAGAACACACCCAGCACATCTGCGACAACCTGCAGGGGCCTAGGCTATCCCAAGGGCCGCCCTGCCCATGGCAGCTCAGGGGATTGAACCAGAGGCTACCCCGTGCACCCAGTTGACTGGCACAGGCAGACGGAGCCAGAGCAAGGTCCAGATGGAACGAAGGGGCACCGTTCTCAAAGGAGAACACACCCGGCGCATCTGGGACCCCCAACAGTGCTCTACACTATCCCGAGGGCTGCCCCCACCACGGCAGCTCTGGAGATTATCCCAGACAGTGCTCCCTGTCTATGGGTAACCAACACAGGCAGCTGAGTAGGGCAAACTGACCAGCAAGTTGCAAGGGACCTTTGTTCTCCCAGCTGACACATGCGCCACCTGCCTGCAACCAGTTCTATCACCATGAAAAGACAGAAGAACCTGGTCCAGTCAAAAATCACTCAAGCCAACCCCAGAGAGAGGGCCGGGTGAATTCTTGAAAAAGAATTCGAAATAAAAGTCATAACCATGGTGAAGGACCTGCAGAGAAATATGCAAGAGCTTAGGGATGAAGTCTAGAGGGAGATAAAAGAAATGAAACAATCAATAGAAGGTCTTAAGAGCAGAGTGGATGACGGGCAAGAGACTGTTAATGGAATAGATATTAGAGAAGAGGAATACAGAGAAGCTGAGGCAGAGAGAGATTAAAGGATCTGTATGGATGAAAGAATATTAATAGAATTGTGTGATAAATCCAAACAGAACAATATTCGCATTAGAGGGGTACCAGAAGAAGAAGAGAGAGAAAAAGGGATAGAAAGTGTCTTTCAAGAAATAATTGCTGAAAACTTCCCCAAGCTGGGGGAGGAAATAGTCTCATAGACCATGGAAGCCCACAGATCTACCAACACAAGGGACACAAGGAAGAAAACACCAAGACATATAATAATTAAAATGGCAAAGATCAACAACAAGGACAGAGTAATAAAGGAAGCCATGGAGAGAAAAAACATCACCTACAAAGGAAAAACCATCAGGCTATCACCAGACATCTCAACAGAAACCTTACAGGCCAGAAGAGAATGCCACGATATATTTAATGCAATGAAACAGAAGGGCCTTGAACCAAGAATACTGTACCCAGCACAATTATGCTTTTAACTTTGAAGAGGGGATTAACAATTTCCAGATAAGCAAAAGTTGAGGGAATTTACCTAACACAAACCTCCATTACAGGATATTTTAAAGGGACTTCTCTAAATGAAAGCATTCCTAAGGCTAAATAGATGTCACCAGAGACAATAAAATCACAGCAAAGAAAGCAGACCACCAAATACTAACTAAATGCAAAATAAAATCAACTATACACAAAAGTGGTCAAAGGAAACACAAAAGAGTACAGAATAAAACACCAAATATAGAGAGA
Source organism: Manis pentadactyla (assembly GCF_030020395.1). Lineage (NCBI taxonomy): Eukaryota > Metazoa > Chordata > Mammalia > Pholidota > Manidae > Manis > Manis pentadactyla. The sequence goes on from NC_080022.1 coordinate 15,197,225, forward strand.
ATGTAAGGGGAAGAATAACAAGGAAGAGAAATAAAGAATCATCAAACTGTGTTTATAATAGTGTAATAAGAGAGTTAAGTTAGACAGTTAGATAGTAAAGAAGCAACCCTTGAACCTTTGGTAACCATGAATCCAACGCCTCCAATGGCAATAAGTGCATATCTATCGATAATCACACTAAATGTAAATGGTCTGAAAGCATCAGTCAAAAGACACAGAGAAATAGAATGGATAAAAAAGCAAGACCCATCTATATGCTGCTTACAAGAGACTCACCTCAAACCCAAAGACATACACAGACTAAAAGTGAAGGGATGGAAAAATATATTTCCTGCATACAACAGGGAGAAACAAGCAGGTGTTGCAGTACTTGTATCAGACAAAATAGACTGCAAAACAAAGAAAGTATCAAGAGATAAAGAAGGTCATTACATAATGATAAAGGGGTCAGTCAAACAAGAGGATATAACCATTATAAATATATGTGCATGCAACACAGGAGCACCAACATATGTGAAACAAATACTAACAGAATTAAAGGAGGAAATAGAACCCAATGCATTCATTTTAGGAGACTTCAACACACCACTCACTCCAAAGGACAGATCCACCAGACAGAAAATAAGTAAGGACACAGAGGCACTGAACAACACACTAAACAGATGAACCTAACAGACATCTACAGAACGCTACACCTAAAGGAACACGATACACATTCTTCTCAAGTGCACATGGAACATTTTTCCAGAATAGACCACATACTAGGACACAAAAAGAACCACATTAAATTCAAAAAGATTGAAATTCTACCAAACAACATCTCAGATCACCAAGATATAAAACTAGAAATAAATTCTACAGAGAAAACAAAAAGGCTCACAAACACATGGAGGCTTAACAACAAGCTCCTAAATAATCAATGGATCAATGACCAAATTAAAACAGAGATCAAGCAATATATGGAGACAAATGACAACAACAGCACAATGCCCCAACATCTGTGGGAAGCAGTGAGGGCAGTTCTACGAGGAAAGTGTACAGAAATTCAGGCCTATTTAAAGAAGGAAGAACAATCTCAAATGAATAGTATAAAGTCACAATTATTGAAACTGGAAAAAGAAGAATAACTGAGGCCCAAAGTCAGCAGAAGGAGGGACATAATAAAGATCAGGGAAGATAAATAAAATTGAGAACAATAAAACAATAGAAAATAGCAATGAAACCAAGAGCTGGTTCCTTGAGAAAATTAATGAAATCAAAAAGCCCCTATCTAGACTTATTAAGAGAAAAAGAGAATCTACACACATAAACAGAATCAGAAATGAGAAAGGAAAAATCATGACAGACCCCACAGAAATACAAAGAATTGTGAGAGAATACTATGAAAATGTATATGCTAAGAAGCTGGAAAACCTAGGAGAAAATGACATGACAAAAAAAGAAAATTACAGACCAATATCCCTGATGAACATAGATGCAAAACTACTCAACAAAATATTAGCAAACCGAAATTCAAAAATGCATCAAGAGGATCACATACCATGATCAAGTGGGACTCATCTCAGGGATACAAGGATGGTACAATACTCACAAATCCATCAACATCATCCACCACATCAACAAAAAGAAGGACAAAACCCACATGATCATCTCCATAGATGCTAAAAAAGCATTCAACAAAATTCAACATCCATTCATGATAAAAACTCTCAAAAAAATGGGTATAGAGGGCAAGCACCTTAACATAATAAAGGCCATATATGACAAACCCACAGCCAACATCATGCTTAACAGCAAGAAGCTGAAAGCTTTTCACCTAAGATTGGGAACAAGACAGGGATGACAACTCTCCCGACTGTTATTCAACATAGTACTGGAGGTCCTAGCCATAGCAATCAGACAACACAAACAAATAAAAGGTATCCTACTTGGTAAAGAACAAGTCAAACTGTCACTATTTGCAGATGACATGGTATTGTACATAAAAAACCCTAAAGACTCCACTCCAAACCTACTAGAACTAATATCTGAATTCAGCAAAGTTGTAGGATACAAAATTAATACGCAGAAATCTGTTGCATTCCTATACACTAACAATGAACTAGCAGAGAGAGAAATCAGGAAAACAATTCCATTCACAATTACATCAAAAAGAATAAAATACCTTGGAATAAACCTAATCAAGGAATTGAAAGACCTATACCCTGAAAACTACAAGACACTCTTAAGAGAAATTAAAGAGAAGGAGGGGCAGAAGATGGCAGCGTGAGTAGAGCAGCGGAAATCTCCTCCCAAAACAACATATATCTATGAAAATATAACAAAGACAACCCTTCCTAGAATAAAGACCAGAGGACACAGGACAATATCCAGACCACATCCACACCTGAGAGAACCCAGCGCCTCGCAAAGGGGGTAAGATACAAGCCCCGGCCCTGCGGGAGCCGAGCGCCCCTCCCCCCAGCTCCCGGCGGGAGAAGAGCAGGCAGAGAGGGAGGGAGACGGAGCCCAGGACTGCCGAACACCCAGCCCCAGCCATCCGGGCCAGAGTGCAGGGCGCTCGATACTAGGAAAACAGGGCAGCAAGAACAGTGAGGAGGCACTGGAGGCTGGGCGACAGAGGGCATAAGAAAAGCGCGCGACCATTTTTTTTTGCTGTTTTGCTGTTTTGTTTTGGCGAGCGCTTTTTGGAAGTCTTAAAGGGATAGGGACCCCAATACTAGGGAAAAAGGGCAGAAAGACCGGTGAGCAGAGGCCTGAGGCTGGCACCGCAGAATAAAGAAAAACGAACGACCACCTTTTTTTTTTTTTAATTAAAAACTTTTTTTTTTTTTTAATTAAAAAAAATTTTTTTCTCTTTGTTTTTTGGTGGGCGTTGTTTTGTTTTGGCGGGTGCTTTTTGGAAGTCTTAAAGGGGCAGGGCGGGTCACTTAATCCAGAGGTAGGGAATCCGGGATCTCTGGGCACCCTAAACCCTGGGCTGCAGGGAGCAGGGAGGCCCCTTACGGAGATAAATACCCTCCCAGCCGCTCCTGCGCCAACACGACTCCACCATTTTGGAGCAGCTGCCCGAGCCAGGCCACGCCCACAGCAACAGCGGAGATTAACTCCATAGCAGCCTGGCAGGAAGCAGAAACCCTGTCTGCACGCAGCTGCGCAGCACAAGCCACTAGAGGTCGCTGTTCTCCCAGGAGAGGAGGGCCACAAACCAACAAGAAGGGAAGTTCTTCCAGCCGTGACTCGTCCCAGTTCTGCAGACTATTCCTATCACCATGAAAAGGCAAAGCTACAGGCAGACAAAGATCACAGAGACAACACCAGAGAAGGAGACAGACCTAACCAGTCTCCCTGAAAAAGAATTCAAAATAAGAATCAAAAACATGCTGACAGAGATGCAGAGAAATACGCAAGAGAAATGGGATGAAGTCCGGAAGGAGATCACAGATGCCAGAAAGGAGATCGCAGAAATGAAACAAACTCTGGAAGGGTTTATAAGCAGAATGGATAGAATGCAAGAGGCCATTGATGGAATTGAAATCAGAGAACAGGAACGCATAGAAGCTGACATAGAGAGAGACAAAAGGATCTCCAGGAATGAAACAATATTAAGAGAACTGTGTGACCAATCCAAAAGGAACAATATCCGTATTATAGGGGTCCCAGAAGAAGAAGAGAGAGGAAAAGAGATGGAAAGTATCTTAGAAGAAGTAACTGCTGAAAACTTCCCCACACTGGGGGAGGAAGTAATCGAACAGATCACGGAAATACACAGAACCCCCAACAGAAAGGATCCAAGAAGGGCAACACCAAGACACATAATAATTAAAATGGCAAAGATCAAGGACAAGGAAAGAGTGTTAAAGGCAGCTAGAGAGAAAAAGGTCACCTATAAAGGGAAACCCATCAGGCTAACGTCAGATTTCTCAACAGAAACCCTACAGGCCAGAAGAGAATGGCATGATATATTTAATACAATGAAACAGAAGGGCCTTGAACCAAGGATGCTGTATCCAGCACGACTATCATTCAAATATGACGGTGGGATTAAACAATTCCCAGACAAACAAAAGCTGAGGGAATTTGCTTTCCACAAACCACCTCTACAGAACATCTTACAGGGACTGCTCTAGATGGGAGCACTCCTAGAAAGAGCACAGCACAAAACACCCAACATATGAAGAATCGAGGAGGAGGAACAAGAAGGGAGAGAAGAAAAGAATCTCCAGATAGTGTATATAACAGCTCAATAAGCGACCTAAGTTAGGCAGTAAGATACTAAAGAGGCTAACCTTGAACCTTTGGTAACCACGAATTTAAAGCCTGCAATGGCAATAAGTACATATCTTTCAATAGTCACCCTAAATGTTAATGGGTTGAATGCACCAATCAAAAGACACAGAGTAACAGAATGGATAAAAAAGCAAGACCCATCTATATGCTGCTTACAAGAAACTCACCTCAAACCCAAAGACATGGACAGACTAAAAGTCAAGGGATGGAAAAACATATTTCAAGCAAACAACAGTGAGAAGAAAGCAGGGGTTGCAGTACTAATATCAGACAAAATAGATTTCAAAACAAAGAAAGTAACAAGAGATAAAGAAGGACACTACATAATGATAAAGGGCTCAGTCCAACAAGAGGATATAACCATTCTAAATATATATGCACCAAACACAGGAGCACCAGCATATGTGAAACAAATACTAACAGAACTAAAGGGGGATATAGACTGCAATGGATTCATTCTAGGAGACTTCAACACACCACTCACCCCAAAGGATAGATCCACTGGGCAGAAAATAAGTAAGGACACGGAAACACTGAACAACACACTAGAGCAGATGGACCTAATAGACATCTATAGAACTCTACATCCAAAAGCAGCGGGATATACATTCTTCTCAAGTGCACATGGAATATTTTCCAGAATAGACCACATACTAGGCCACAAAAAGAGCCTCAGAAAATTCCAAAAGATTGAAATCCTACCAACCAACTTTTCAGACCACAAAGGCATAAAACTAGAAATAAACTGTACAAAGAAAGCAAAGAGGCTCACAAACACATGGAGGCTTAACAACACGCTCCTAAATAATCAATGGATCAATGACCAAATCAAAATGGAGATCCAGCAATATATGGAAACAAATGACAACAACAACACTAAGCCCCAACTTCTGGGGGACGCAGCAAAAGCAGTCTTAAGAGGAAAGTATATAGCAATCCAAGCATATTTTAAAAAGGAAGAGCAATCCCAAATGAATGGTCTAATGTCACAATTATCGAAATTGGAAAAAGAAGAACAGATGAGGCCTAAGGTCAGCAGAAGGAGGGACATAATAAAGATCAGAGAAGAAATAAATAAAATTGAGAAGAATAAAACAATAGCAAAAATCAATGAAACCAAGAGCTGGTTCTTCGAGAAAATAAACAAAATAGATAAGCCTCTAGCCAGACTTATTAAGAAGAAAAGAGAGTCAACACAAATCAACAGTATCAGAAACGAGAAAGGAAAAATCACGACGGACTCCACGGAAATGCAAAGAATTATTGGAGAATACTATGAAAACCTATATGCTAACAAGCTGGGAAACCTAGGAGAAATGGACAACTTCCTAGAAAAATACAACCTTCCAAGATTGACCCAGGAAGAAACAGAAAATCTAAACAGAACAATTACCAGCAACGAAATTGAAGCGGTAATCAAAAACCTACCAAAGAACAAAACGCCCGGGCCAGATGGATTTACCTCGGAATTTTATCAGACATACAGGGAAGACATAATACCCATTCTCCTTAAAGTTTTCCAAAAAATAGAGGAGGAGGGGACACTCCCAAACTCATTCTATGAAGCTAACATCACCCTAATACCAAAACCAGGCAAAGACCCCACTAAAAAAGAAAACTACAGACCAATATCCCTGATGAACGTAGATGCAAAAATACTCAACAAAATATTAGCAAACCGAATTCAAAAATACATCAAAAGGATCATACACCATGACCAAGTGGGATTCATCCCAGGGATGCAAGGATGGTACAACATTCGAAAGTCCATCAACATCATCCACCACATCAACAAAAAGAAAGACAAAAACCACATGATCATCTCCATAGATGCTGAAAAAGCATTTGACAAAGTTCAACATCCATTCATGTTAAAAATTCTCAGCAAAATGGGAATAGAGGGCAAGTACCTCAACATAATAAAGGCCATCTATGATAAACCCACAGCCAACATTATATTGAACAGCGAGAAGCTGAAAGCATTTCCTCTGAGATCGGGAACTAGACAGGGATGCCCACTCTCTCCACTGTTATTTAACATAGTACTGGAGGTCCTAGCCACGGCAATCAGACAAAATAAAGAAATACAAGGAATCCAGATTGTTAAGAAGAAGTTAAACTGTCACTATTTGCAGATGACATGATACTGTACATAAAAAACCCTAAAGACTCCACCCCAAAACTACTAGAACTGATATCGGAATACAGCAAAGTTGCAGGATACAAAATCAACACACAGAAATCTGTGGCTTTCCTATACACTAACAATGAACCAACAGAAAGAGAAATCAGGAAAACAACTCCATTCACAATTGCATCAAAAAAAATAAAATACCTAGGAATAAACCTAACCAAAGAAGTGAAAGACTTATATTCTGAAAACTACAAGTCACTCTTAAGAGAAATTAAAGGGGACACTAACAGATGGAAACTCATCCCATGCTCGTGGCTAGGAAGAATTAATATCGTCAAAATGGCCATCCTGCCCAAAGCAATATACAGATTTGATGCAATCCCTATGAAACTACCAGCAACATTCTTCAATGAACTGGAACAAATAATTCAAAAATTCATATGGAAACACCAAAGACCCCGAATAGCCAAAGCAATCCTGAGAAAGAAGAATAAAGTAGGGGGGATCTCACTCCCCAACTTCAAGCTCTACTATAAAGCCATAGTAATCAAGACAATTTGGTACTGGCACAAGAGCAGAGCCACAGACCAATGGAACAGACTAGAGAATCCAGACATTAACCCAGACATATATGGTCAATTAATATTTGATAAAGGAGCCATGGACATACAATGGCGAAATGACAGTCTCTTCAACAGGTGGTGCTGGCAAAAGTGGACAGCTACATGTAGGAGAATGAAACTGGACCATTGTCTAACCCCATATACAAAAGTAAACTCAAAATGGATCAAAGACCTGAATGTAAGTCATGAAACCATTAAACTCTTGGAAGAAAACATAGGCAAGAACCTCTTAGACATAAACATGAGTGACCTCTTCTTGAACATATCTCCCCGGGCAAGGAAAACAACAGCAAAAATGAGTAAGTGGGACTATATTAAGCTGAAAAGCTTCTGTACAGCAAAAGACACCATCAATAGAACAAGAAGGATCCCTACAGTATGGGAGAATATATTTGAAAATGACACATCCGATAAAGGCTTGACGTCCAGAATATGTAAGGAGCTCACACGCCTCAACAAACAAAAAACAAATAACCCAATTAAAAAATGGGCAGAGGAACTGAACACACAGTTCTCCAAAAAAGAAATACAGATGGCCAACAGACACATGAAAACATGCTCCACATCGCTAATTATCAGAGAAATGCAAATTAAAACTACAATGACGTATCACCTCACACCAGTAAGGATGGCTGCCATCCAAAAGACAAACAACAACAAATGTTGGCGAGGCTGTGGAGAAAGGGGAACCCTCCTACACTGCTGGTGGGAATGTAAGTTAGTTCAACCATTGTGGAAAGCGGTGTGGAGGTACATCAAAATGCTCAAAACAGACTTACCATTTGACCCAGGAATTCCACTCCTAGGAATTTACCCTAAGAACGCAGCAATCAAGTTTGAGAAAGACAGATGCACCCCTATGTTTATTGCAGCACTATTTACAATAGCCAAGAATTGGAAGCAACCTAAATGTCCATCAATAGATGAATGGATAAAGAAGATGTGGTACATATACACAATGGAATACTACTCAGCCATAAGAAAATGGCAAATCCAATCATTTGCAGCAACATGGATGGAGCTGGAGGGTATTATGCTCAGTGAAACAAGCCAAGCGGAGAAAGAGAAATACCAAATGATTTCACTCATCTGTGGAATATAAGAACAAAGGAAAAACTGAAGGAACAAAACAGCAGCAGAATCACAGAACTCAAGAATGGACTAACAGGTACCAAAGGGAAAGGGACTGGGGAGGATGGGTGGGTAGGGAGGGATAAGGGTGGGAGAAGTAGGGGGGTATTAAGATTAACATGCATGGGGGGGTAGGAGAAAAGGGAGGGCTGTACAACACAGAGAAGGCAAGTAGTGATTCTACAACATTTTGCTATGCTGATGGACAGTGACTGTAAAGGGGTTTATAGGGGAGACCTGGTATAGGGGAGAGCCTAGTAAACATAATATTCGTCATGTAAGTGTAGATTAGTGATACCAAAAACAAAGCAAAAAAAAAAAAAAAAAAGGGCAGTTCCTGTGTGGTAACCTCCAACGAGTTCCACACAAGGGTATAAAGGGCATATAAAAGTGTAGGCAAAGGGTCTGTTTGTGTTTATACAGAGGATCAAAGCCTAATTGGGCTACCCCGAAAATGAACTAAGATACGATATGAAAAAGAACTTCCAACATCTGCACTTTCTGGAAGACTCATGCCAGAAGATGATCATCAAAAAACCCCAACAAAGATCCACACACTGCTACAGCTGTAGATGCACTCATCCCACCAGTTCCTGGACTTGCCATGGGAATGAGGAAGGAGATATCTAAGCTGGCCTGTGCATACAGTAAAACAACAAATTTGACTGGATCTATACTGTTGGAACTCAACCAAGAATTTGGAGAAGTGCAAATTGTAGCGCTCCAAAGTCTTACAACTACAGACTATTTACTGTTAAAAGAACATATGGCATGTGAACAGTCCCCAGGAATGGGTTGTTTTAATTTGTCTGATTTCTCTCAGACTGTTCAAGTTCAGTTGGACAATATCCACCATATCATAGATAAGTTTTCACAAATGCCTAAGGTGCCTAACTGGTTTTCTTGGTTTCACTGGAGATGACTGGTAATTACAGATATGCTTTGGTTATGTAACTATACTCCTATTATGTTAATGTGTGTGCACAATTTAAGTAGTAGCTTAAAACCTATACATGCTGAAGTTACTCTACAAGAAGATATGTCAAAGAAATAATCAATCTTCCCATGTTTTCTTCCGCCTGCTACTTCTATAGCTTTTCTTCTTCCTTCCTAATTACAACCCTTAAATAGAATTCGTGCCTCATATCAAATTTACCGAGTATCATAATTCTTCCAAGTGGTAAAGATACCTCAAGACAAATGCTGGGCATAGAAGCCACAGGGCATAAATATGCAAAGAAGTAAAAAGCTAACCTTTTCAAACAATCGGGCTTCTCTCTCACTTACCAACTTCACATTTCCCTGTATGGCCCCGGAAGATGACTGGTTAGCAAGAGACGGGTAAGATTCCTCAAGGGAGGAACAACCTAAGACAGGCACAGTCGCAGGGGGGCCATCAGGTGAGAAATTGGGGATCAACAGAGGTGAGGCTTAGAACCTCACCCCCCCTGTTCTGAGAGAAATCTTCTGCATACGTGGATGTTTTATTGCCCTTGTCTAGCTTGGATTAACACATAGTCTACAGGCACACACCTGATCATCTACATTTGTTCTCTTACAACACTAAGCTGTTTTCTACCTTTATCTTGTATCTACCTACCACTTTAGCACTTTATTAAAAATAATAATAATAAAGAGAGAAATGTGATATCCACATATAAATCAAGTATAAAAACCAAATGAGTATTCATATTTGAACTGACTGTTTAGAGTTCATAATGCATGAGCAAAACCGAAAGTTTCTGTGATGACTGCCCTTGTACTGTTCACTATGTAACTTATTCATTATGTAAGAATTTGTTCTACATGTAAGAACTTGTTTGTTATGCCTCAGAAGATTGGAGACTGACGAAAATTAGGCTTGGGGTGGATTAATGATTGTGCATTGAGCATTGACTCCCCTATACAGAATTTTATTGTCGTTAACAACCATTTGATCAATAAATATGAGAGATGCCCTCACAAAAAAAAAAAAAAAAAAAGGACAGACTTCCAATGGTAAAATAAATAAGTAACCGGGATGTAATGTATAGCATAAGGAATAAAGTCAAGATATTGTAACAGCTTGGTAGGGTGATAGCTGGAACCTAGAATTATGTATATAAATGTTCTACCACTGTGTTGTACACTTGAAACTAATGTAATGTAATACTGTGCATCAACTACCCTTCAATAAAAAATAATTATTTAAAAAAAAAAAAAAAAAGAGAGAAATTAAAGAGAACACTAATAAATGGAAACTCACTCCACACTCTTGGATAGGAAAAATTAATACTGTCAAAATGGCCATCCTGCCCAAAGCAATCTACAGATTCAATGCAATCCCTATCAAAATACCAAAAGCATTATTCAACAAACTGGAACAAATAGTTCTGAAATTCATATGGAAACACAAAAGACCCCGAATAGCCAAAGCCATCCTGAGAAGGAAGAATAAAGCAAGGGGGATCTTGCTTCCCAACTTCAAGCTCTACTACAAAGCCACAATAATCAAGACAATTTGGTACTGGCACAAAAACAGACCCTTAGACCAGTGGAACAGAATAGAGTCCAGGTATTAACCCAAGCATATAAGGTCAATTAATATACAATAAAGGAGCCATGGACATACAATGGGGAAATGACAGCCTCTTCAACAGCTGGTGTTGGCAAAACTGGACAGCTACATATAAGAGAAAGAAACCAGATCACTGTCTAACCCCATACACAAAAGTAAATTCAAAATGGATCAAAGACCTGAATGTAAGTCATGAAACCATAAAACTCTTAGAAAAAGACATAGGCAAAAATCTCTTGGATATAATCATGAGAACTTCTTCATGAACATACCTCCCCAGGCAAGGGAAACAAAAGCAAAAATGAACAAGTGGGACTATATCAAACTAAGAAGCTTCTGTACAGCAAAGAACACCATCAATAGAAAACAAAGAAGACCTGAATGTAAGTCATGAAACCATAAAACTCTTAGAAAAAAACATAGGCAAAAATCTCTTGGATATAATCATGAGAACTTCTTCATGAACATATCTCCCCAGGCAAGGGAAACAAAAGCAAAAATGAACAAGTGGAACTATATCAAACTAAGAAGCTTCTGTACAGCAAAGAACACCATCAATAGAACACAAAGACATCTTACAGTATGGGAAAATATATTCATAAATGACATATCCAATAAACTGTTGACACCCAAAATACATAAAAAGCTCATGCACCTCAACAAACAAAATGCAAATAATCCAATTAAAATTGGGAAGAGGATCTGAACAGGCACTTCTCCAAAGAAGAAATTCAGATGGCCAACAGGCACATGAAAAGATGCTCCACATCACTAATCATCAGAGAAGTGCAAATTAAAACCACAATGAGATATCACCTCACACAAGTAAAGATGGCCACCATGCAAAAGACAAACAACAACAAATATTGGTGAGGATGTGGAGAAAGGGGAACCTTCCTACACTGCTGGTGGGAATGGAAATTAGTTCAGCCATTGTGGAAAGCAGTATGGAGGTTCATCAAAAAATTCAAAATACAAATACCAATTGACCCAGGAATTCCACTCCTAGGAATTTACCCTAAGAATGCAGAAGCCTAATTTCAAAAAGACATATGCACTCCTATGTTTATCACAGCACTATTTACAATAGCCAAGAAATGGAAGTAACATAAGTGTCCATCAGTAGGTGAATAGATAAAGAAGATGTGGTACGTATACACAATGGAATATTATTCAGCCATAAGAAGAAAACAAATCCTACCATTTGCAACAACATAGATGGAGCTAGAGGGCATTATGCTCAGTGAAATAAGCCAAGTGGAAAAAGACAAGTATCAGATGATTTCACTCATATGTGGAGTATAAGAACAAATAAAAAACTGAAGGAACAAAACAGCAGCAGACTCACAGAACCCAAGAATGGACTAACAGTTACCAAAGAGAAAGGGAACGGGGAGGATGGGTGGGAAGACAGGGATAAGGGGGAAAATGGGGCATTATGATTAGCAGACATAATGTAGGGGTGGGGTCACAAGGAGAGCTGCACAACACAGAGAAGACAAGTAGTGATTCTATAGCATCTTACTACACTGATGGACAGTGACTGTAATGGGGTATGTGGTGGGGACTTGGTTATAGGGGGAGTGTAGTAACCATAATGTTGCTCATGTAATTGTAGATTAATGATACCAAAAAATATATATATATATATAAAAACATTACTCATACATGTTATTTATAACAAAGTAAAATAAAGTAAGATTGTTTGATCTACTATTGGCAGGGATCTAAGGAAAGAGGACATAGATAGGATATTGTGAATGGTTTACCATGCCCCCAGTGTATCACAACTGCCTTAAAACCAACCATACCTCAAAAATGTTTCCATTATGGGGTACATACCTAAGGAAATATTGCCTCAAAAGTCAGGAACTTAAAGATATATCCAGAAGCACTACACATATAGCAAAGAAGGTAGAAATATCAAATAATGGGGAAAGAAGGTAACAGACTAAAGACAAGAAATATATTAAAGTGGACTATCAATAAAAATGAGTATGTAAAAAACAATTAAAGAATTCACTCTTAGAACTGTAAAGAGTTTCTTTGCAAAGACTGATAAAAGAAGTATAAATATCAATGATTTCAGGTAAAAATTAGTGTTCATCTAGTGTGTTTTCACATGAAAATTGAGTACCCTCTTTAGAGTACTGTATCACCCCATAAAATACAAATGTTTCAGAGAAAGAGAAAAGGCATTTTGCTAAAGCCAAAAATACTGTGCTATTACTACAGTAAAAATTTCCTTAAAGCAGGAGCCAATGAAAAACAACTTTCATAAGCAAATACCCCTGAAGCATGCTTCCTTGGCTGTTCCTAAACCACTGTGCCAAACTGCAGGGATCCTTTGGTACAGTATATTCTAGTAAGCTACTCCCTCCCAAATTTGGGGGTTTCTACTACTAAAAGCAAGACAAAGAAAAATCTGCATCAAAGTAATAGGAGAACAGTGTCATTCTTAAAAAATTCTTTGTAGAAACAAGCTGCTACATGCATTAAATCTCTGACCTTCAATTGTGCTCCATTTAATTGAAAAAGACTCCTATTGTGTCACACTGTATCTGCTTTCAGTGTATTACAGAGTTTAATATCTTTACCAGAGAAAAAAGTATACCACCTTCAATTAGATATTATACAAAATATAAGTAGTTGACACAATCCTACCCGAAGGAAATGGCACAAGGACTAATGAACTTACTGGGGATACAAATCAAAGCTATGCAAAACTTGTAATACTTCTTTCAAAACATCCCTAAATTAATGATTACTGAATCTTTTAATCTCTTGGCTAGTTTCTTCTCTCTGGATAAATTATTCCATTTACCAGCATACTATTATAATCCATGTGCTGTGAAGGCAGTGACAAGTTTTCATATAAAGAAAAAACATGCTTTCCCATTATTTCAAAGATACTACTACCGCCCCAGTTACAAAGGCAGGGAGCAAAGGCATTAAGAGCTAATTATGGCAATTAGTTCACCAACTCCAAATCGAAAAAGGTTTGTCTTTTATACAGTATTAGTCCTGAGCAATACTAACCATTTCTTAGAGTGCACTGTGTGTGTGTGTGTGTGTGTGTGTTTTATTCAGGTTTAAAGAGTAATATGCTAAAGAAACTTTTTAATTTTTCACAGATACCATATTTTTGAATTGGTACAACAAATTTTGAATTGAATTTACAACTTTGGGACAGAATTTGTCATTATCTAGTAACCTTGAAAACAGGCATACCCTATGACCCAGCTCTTCCACTCCTCTGGGTATACATCTGTGAGAAACAGGACAATGTGCACCAATGTATATGTACAAAAATGTTCACAGTTGTACTGTTCACAGTAACCAAAAATTGGAAATAATACATCTGTTCATTAACAGGAGAATGGATCAATAATGAAATATTTTCCTACAAAGAAACTGAGTGAAAAACTAGAGCAACACACCATAACCCAGATGACTCTAATGAACAATACTGAGTGAAAGGCAACACAGACGAATACACAGTATGACTACCACAAAGTTCCAAACCAAGCAAAACTTAACTCTGTTAGTTTAGAAATGCATAAATGGTTGGGAGCACTGAATATAAAGGCAGGGAAAATTTTTTAAGGGAGATACATTACTTTGGGAAGAAAAAGTGTTGTGAATAGGAAAGGCCTTATAATTTTTTTAACCTGACACACAGTATTTACTTTAAAATTATTCGTTAAACTCTACTTCTATGTTTTATGCATGTTTTAATCCTCTCCCACTCCCTAAAGAAGATTAGATAAAAAAACAAGCAAACTACTTAACACCTGGAGTAAAATGTTAGTTACACTGGTATTTGTTATATTTTTGCTGTATAGAGTAGAAAGACTATGAAAAGAAAATAAATACTGCCACAAGAGAAAAAACATCTAAAATTTTAGCTTAGTGAAAACTAATTTAGGTAGCGAATTTTTTTTTCAATGTAAAGACTTACTTTCTTTTTTTTATTTATATACAATCTTAGATTAGTTTCAACAACACAGTGGTTCAACAGTTACCCATATTATTAAATCCTCATCCCCACTAGTGTAGTTACTATCTGTCAACATAGGAAGATGTTACAGAATCATAGGCTATACTCTACATGGTGTAATAGAACTAGTGAATTTTCATTCAATATTTCTACCTAAAAATAATCTCCTATAAAAATCATTTTAAGGATCTTTTGAAAATTTGAAGGTAAACCTTTAAGTAAGTAGGTATAAAGTTTATTTAGTTAACATTAAATTACCTGATTTGATAAAATATTCTGGCCAATTAAGAGCTATCATACATAAACTATAATTAAAAAAGAGAAAACATTATAAATTTTTCTATATGAATATGATCAGTCTCTCTTGACCCCAGAGCAATGGAAATACCATGCAGGAAACATGAGAAAATATTGGCCAGGTGTAAGCAGTAGGGAGTAGGGACTACAAACAACTGGAGAGAATCACCATCCCTTGCAGGATAGTGGATTCTCAGATACTCAGCTGTAGCCAAGTGCTCCCATTCAGAAATTCCAGATAAGTGGTGCTATATCCTCCAAGTTTTCAAGAGAAACCAAAAATAAGGATTTTTATATTAAATTATCGTGAATTCCAAAATACTGTACAAGCCAAATAAAGTACATCCACAGATTAAATACATAGGCACAACAAATTTGACTGGATCTATACTGTTGGAACTCAACCAAGAATTAGGAGAAGTGCAAATTGTAGCACTCCAAAATCTTACAACCACAGACTATTCACTGTTAAAAGAACATATGGGATGTGAACAGTCCCCAGGAATGGGTTGTTTTAATTTATGTGAATTCTCTCAGACTGTTCAAGTTCAGTTGGACAATATCCACCATATCATAGATAAGTTTTCACAAATGCCTAAGGTGCCTAACTGGTTTTCTTGGTTTCACTGGAGATGACTGGTATTTACAGGTATGCTTTGGTTACATAACTGTACTCCTATTATGTTAATGTGTGTGCGCAATTTAATTAGTAGTTTAAAACCTATACATGCTGAAGTTACTCTACAAGAAGATATGTCAAAGAAATAATCAATCTTCCCAGGTTTTCTTCCGCCTGCTACTTCTATAACTTTTCTTCTTCCTACCTAATTACAACCCTTAAATAGAATTCGTGCCACATATCGAATTTACTGAGTATCATAATTCTTCCAAGTGGTAAAGACACGTCAAGACAAATGCTGGGCATAGAAGCTACAGGGCATAAATATGCAAAGAAGTAAAAAGCTAACCTTTTCAAACAATAAGGCTGCTCTCTCACTTACCAACTTAACATTTCCCTGTATGGCCCCGGAAGATGACTGGTTAGCCAGAGACGGGTAAGATTCCTCAAGGAAGGAACAACCTAAGACAGGCACAGTCGCAGGGGGGCCATCAGGTGAGAAAATGGGGATCAACAGAGGTGAGGCTTAGAACCTCCCCCCTCCTGTTCTGAGAGAAATCTTCTGCATACGTGGATGTTTTATTGCCCTTGTCTAGCTTGGATTAACACATAGTCTACAGGCACACACCTGATCATCTACATTTGCTCTCTTACAACACTAAACTATGTTTTCTACCTTTATCTCGTATCTACCTACCACTTCAGCATTTTATTAAAAGTAATAATAATAAAGAGAGAAATGTGGTATCCACAGGTAAATCAAGTATAAAAATCAAATGAATATTCATATTTGAACTGACTGTTTATAGTTCATAATTCATGAACAAAACCGAAAGCTTCTGTGATGACTGCCCTTGTAATGTTCACCATATAACTTATTCACTATGTAAGAATTTGTACCCCATGTAAGAACTTGTTCGTTATGCATCAGAAGATTGGAGACTGACGAAAATTAGGCTTGGGGTGGATTAATGATTGTGCATTGAGCATTGACCCCCCCTATACAGAATTTTATTGTTGTTAACAACCATTTGGTCAATAAATATGAGAGATGCCCTCACAAAAAAAAAAAAAAAATACATATATATATATATATAAACACACTTCCAATTGTAAAATAAATAAGTAACTGGGATGTAATGTATAGCATAAGGAATATAGTCAAAATATTGTAACAACTTGGTATGGTGATAGCTGGTACCTAGAATTATCATGTATATAAATGTTGAATCACTGTGTTGTACACCTGAAACTAATGTAATACTGTGTGTCAATTACCCTTCAATAAAAAATAATTATCCAGGGAAAAAAATAAATAAATAAATAAATACATACATACATACATAGGCAGCCTGTGTATGAATCTGGTTCTAGAGGTACCCTCATGATAATCACCAAATATAAATTTTTCATTTTAGGGAAGTACTTATATATAGACTTGTGACTGGATTCTAGATAAACAGGCATTGACTGAATACAGATATATTGTTAAATATTATGCCCACATATATAAAGCATGTTTTTATTTATTGCATGTGCAATAAAACATGCAACAAAAACATAGTACTTAAAAACATAAAGTAATTAAATCCCTACTAAAAGGATTACAAAGGAATACTCCAGGATTCCTATCAAGTAATATTAATGTTTTCAGCAACAAATGATTCATATAAAGATAAAAAGGGCACATGGTTTATGTTTGAAAAGCTGTCCCTTACTTTTTTATCCCAAGATAAAGTTTATCCGGTGAGGTCATCTAAAAACATTCCAACAGCTGCAACCCCACTGGAAAAGACCAATCAGTTTGTGGTAGATTGGAAAGATTCCAAAGTTTTCCTACTTGGCTAATTTCAATACCCTCTGATTCTTTAGCAGCTGAATGAACAGTTTCCCCCCTTGGATCAGTTTTTCATACCACTCTAGTTCTTCCTTCAGATAATTTATTTGCCAGTACCTGCAGATATTTATTACAGATATCAGGAAATAAATAAAAGCTGGCCTACTCAACTGTAACACATCACTACAGTGAATACTACAAAATTTTATTTAATATCATGACATTTTTCAAATTCTCTCTGACTACCAATCCCCACCCACCACCAGGAAAAAAAAAAACTTTCCTCTTTGCTCTACTCTTAGCTGCACTTACTAGGCTGAACCATATGGAAGTCTAGATAGTTACAGTGTTTTTGGCATTTAATATTTCTCAAGCAAACAGATGTTATCAGGACAGTTCTACCATGAACTCTGTTAGCAGAGGAGTTCAATTCTGAGGATGTTTCTCTTCTAATTTAGTAGTTGGCAATGGAAGCAAAAAGAAAAAGATGAGCTGTTTTTTCAATTATTACCATTTGAGTACCTACCACAGATCAGTAACAATATTAGCAACATGAAATAAGAAAAAAACACCTGTCCTCAAAATATGACTATGTACAAAAGGTAACAAAGAGTATAGCATATGTGAATACTTGGGGGCCAGAGGACAAACTGTTGTTAAGCAGAATTTTAATATTGCTCTCAATATTCCTGTCTCTGTAAATATTCCTGTCACTATTCCTGTACACACTCTGTATAATTCCTTCCCCTTAAGAATGGGTAGAACCAGTGCATATGATGGGATATCAGACCTATAACTAGGTAATTAAACAACTGACGTCAAGTTAATTCAGACCCTGCATGGGTCTGAATCTACTAGGTGAGCCCTTTAAAACATACAGACTCATCAGAGAGATGCTCTCCTAATGCTCCTGAAGACTAAGCAAACTTCCATGTTGTGAGAGGGCCACACAGCAAGGACCAGAAGGTGGCCACTAGGAACTGAGAGCAATACCAACAGCCAGCAAGAAAACAGGGGCTTCAGTACTACAACCACAAAGAAATTAATTCTTCCAACAATCCCAATGAGCATGCAAGTAAACGCCGAGCCTCGCGTGAGGTTACAGCCCTTGCCAACACCTTAATCTCAGCATGGTCCTGAGCATTGCATCTCCTCTCCTTTCCTCCCCTCTCCTCCCCTCTCTTCTACTCTCTTCTTCTCTAGTGAGTAGTGGACTCTGTTAACCGATGCCCGGACCCACAGAAACTGTGAGATAATAAATGTTACTTTAAGCTATAAAGTTTGTGGTGATTTGTTATGCAGTGATGCCAAAAACTAGAAAATAACCTACATGGGAGAGAAAAATAATGGGTATAAGGCCCTGAAGTCTCGACAAGGCCAGGGAACGGGAGTCACCAAAGTGGTACAAGTGAGGGGGAGGGCAGTACACCATGTGGCCAAAAAGAGATGGCAGCAGAGGCGATATTACTCAAGGACTTGTGGGCATTGTATGAGTACTTTAGATATTATTCTAAGTGGAGTAGAAAGTTACTGGAAGTTTTAAGCAGGAGCATGATGAGATCTGATGTTTTCCTAAGATCATTTTGAATGTTTCATGAAAAAGAAAGATTTGAAGAGGGAAATAATGGAAACAGATTAGTTAAAAAGCTATCACAATAAGCTAGGCTAAAACTGATGGCAGCATACAACAGTAGTGACAATGAAGATGTGGAACGATTTAGCTTATATCTTCGAGGCAGAGCTAACAGACCTTGCTACTGATTTGACAAAAGGAAAGGGACAGAAGGAATGAGGACTGACTGACTCATTCATTTAATACACACTTATTAAGAATGAACTTTATGCCATGCATTGTTCTAGGTATACATGGGATATATGTGTGAATAAGAGATGAGTTTATATTCTAGCTCAAGGCAATATTACATACTGCTTTTAAAAATGACAGAATATATTATTTAAAAATGATAACTATTACAGAAATCAAGAATGGCTTGAAATATTAGGTGGGTGGAGATATTACTCTGCCATAGAGAGGATCAGAGGAAGAACAGATTTATGTGAAGGGGTAATCAAAAGCAAACTTTTAGATGCCTATTAGATAATCCAAATGGAAGTGATAAGTAGCCAGTTGAATACATGAGTGTAAGTGGGGAACGGAGTCAGGGCTTGAGAGAATGAATTTAGAGGTAGGTTCATTATCAAAGTTTCAGGTAATCTCCAAGCAAATTATGAAAACTAGCAAATGAAAGGATAAAAAGTTTGAAATTTATAAAATGGCAAAAAACAAAGATAAATATTATTTCTGGATCAATTTGGTCTGTGTTGTTGCATACTTAAGACAGTGTTCACTCACTCTACAGAAACAATTTGGTTTACTTCTGCTTATAATTTTAAAAGAAAAAATAAGGTTATCATAAAATAAATCAATAATCTCCTAAACTGAAATTAAATGAGAATCAGTGTCTCAGAATTTAAAAGGCAAAAGGTGACTGAAGGACTATCAATCAAATTTCGTGTCCATAGGATCAATATGGACCAAGTACAAAAGAGAAAGCAACACAGTACTTTTATTTTTTAGGTTGGCTAATTACTTTTTGTAGTTGAAGTATAATTGACAAACACCAAAGATTTTTCATTTTAAATAAAGGGTATGCTGATGTTAGGGCTGAATATAAAAGACAGGGGAGAGGAGAGAGAATAAAAGAGAGGCAGAGGAGGAGCCAAGATGGTGGCGTGAGTAGAGCAGTGGAAATCTCTTCCCAAAACCATATATATTTTTGAAAATACAACAAATATTATTCCTAAAAGAGAGACCAGCCAGATACATGACAACAGCCAGACTACATCTACACCTGCGAGACCCAGCACCTCACAAAGGGGGTAAGATACAAGCCACAACCCAGGTTGCGCCCCTTACCCCAGCTCCCAGTGGGAGGAGAGGAGTCGGAGCAGGGAGGGAGAGGGAGCCCAGGACTGCTGCACACACAGCCCTAGCCATCCACACTGGGAGCGCAGACACACAGTGTGTGGTGTGCTGGATACTAGGGAAGCGGAACAGTAAAATCTGCGAGCGGATCCCGGCGGCCAGCGACCCTGGGACAAAAGAAAAGAGAGTGCCCTTTGAAAGTCTTAAAGGGACAGGGAAAGAAGTGTCCTTGCAAACTCACCCTAGCAGCTGGGAATCCCGGGGAACTCCGGGCGCCCTAACCCCCTGGGTGGCAGTGATACTCAGAGGCCCCTGACAGCGATAAACACCATCCTGCCCGTTCCGTCTCCAGCACAGCTCCGCCATAGCAGAGCAGCAGCCTGAGGCCAGCCACGCCAACAGCAACAGGGCAGAGCTTCTTACACAGCAGCCGGGCAAGAATCAGAGGCCCCATCTCTGCGCAGCTGCCCAGCACAAGCCACTAGGGGGTCGCTGTTCTCCCAGGAGAGGAAGGCCACAAACTAGCAAGAAGAAACATTCTCCCAGCCGACACACATGCCAGATCCCCACAACTACCTCTATCGCCATGAAAAGGCAGAAGAACTTGATACAGACCAAAATCACAGAGACAACCTCTGAGGAGGAGCTTGGCCAGATAGACCTAACCAATCTTCCTGAAAAATAATTCAAAATAAAGATAATAACCATGCTGATGGAACTGTAGAGAAAAATACAAGAGCTAACGGACAAAGCAGGGAGGGAGACTACAGAAATAAAACAATCTCTGGAAGGATTTAAAAGCAGAATGGATGAGATGCAAGAGGCCATGGATGGAATAGAAACCAAAGAAAAGGAACGCATAGTAACTGACACAGAGAGAGATAAAAGGATCTCCAGGAATGAAACAATAATAAGAGAACTGTGTGACCAATCCAAAAGGAACAATATCTGCATTATGGGGGTACCAGAAGAAAGACAGTGAGAAAAAGGGATAGAAAGTGTATTTGAAGAAATAATTGCTGACAACTTCCCCAAACTGGAGGAGGAAATAATCTCTCAGACCACGGAAGTACACAGAACTCCCAACAGAAGGTACCCAAGGAGGACAACACCAAGACAAGTAATAATTAAAATGGCAAAGATCAAGGACAAGGACAGAGTTTTAAAGGCAGCTAGAGAGAGGAAAAAGGTCACCTATAAAGGAAAACCCATCAGGCTATCATCAGACTTTTCAACAAAAATCTTACAGGCCAGAAGAGAATGGCATGATATATTTAATACAATGAAACAGACGGGCCTTGAACCAAGAATACTGTATCCAGCACGATTATCATAAATATGAAGGAGGGATTAAACAATTCCTGGAGAACCAAAAGTTGAGGGAATTTGCCTCACACAAACCACTTATACAGGGTATTTCAGACGGACTGCTCTAGATGGGAGCACTCCTAAGGCTAAATAGATGTCACCAGAGAAAATAAAATCACAGCAAATAAAGCAGACCAACCAAATACTAACTGAAGGCAAAAAATAAAATCAAGTACCCACAAAAGCAGTCAAAGGAAACACAACAGAGCACAGAATAAAACACCCAACATATAAAGAATGGAGGAGGAGGAATAAGAAGGGAGAGAAATAAAGAATCACCAGACAGTGTTTATAATAGCTCAGTAAGCAAGTTATACAGTAAGATGCTAAAGAAGCAAACCTTGAACCTTTGGTAATGACAAATCTAAGCCTGCAATGGCAATAAGTACATATCTTTCAATAATCACCCTAAAAGTAAATGGACTGAATGTACCAATCAAAAGACACGTAGTAATAGAATGGATAAAAAAGCAAGACCCATCTCTATGCTGCTTACAAGAGACTCACCTCAAACCCAAGGACATGCACAGACTAAAAGTCGAGGGATGGAAAAAGATATTCCATGCAAACAACAGGGAGAAAAAAGCAGGTATTGCAGTACTAGTATATCAGACAAAATACACTTCAAAACAAAGAAAGTAACAAGAGATAAAGAAGGACATTACATAACGATAAAGGGCTCAGTCCAATAAGAAGATATAACCATTCTAAATATATATACACCCAACACAGGAGCACCAGCATATGTGAAACAAATACTAAGAGAACTAAAGGAGGAAATAGAATGCAATGCATTCATTTTAGGAGACTTCAACACACCACTCACTCCAAAGGATAGATCCACCAGACAGAAAATAAGTAAGGACACAGAGGCACTGAACAACACACTAGAACAGATGGACCTAATAGACATCTATAGAACTCTACATCCAAAAGCAACAGGATACACATTCTTCTCAAGTGCACATGGAATATTCTCCAGAATAGACCACATACTAGACCACAAAAAGAGCCTCAGTAAATTCAAAAAGATTGAAATCCTACCAACCAACTTTTCAGACCACAAAGGCATAAAACTAGAAATAAATTGCACAAAGAAAGCAAAAAGGCTCATAAACACATGGAAGCTTAATGACATGCTCCTAAATAATCAATGGATCAATGACCAAATTAAAATAGAGATCAAGCAATATATGGAAACAAATGACAACAACAACATAAAGCCCCAACTTCTGTGGGACACAGCGAAAGCAGTCTTAAGAGGAAACTATATAGCAATCCAAGCATATTTAAAAAAGGAAGAGCAATGCCAAATGAATGGTCTAATGTCACAATTCTCGAAATTGGAAAAAGAAGAACAGATGAGGCCTAAGGTCAGCAGAAGGAGGGACATAATAAAGATCAGAGAAGAAATAAATAAAATTGAGAATAATAAAACAATAGAAAAAATCAATGAAACCATAAGCTGGGTCTTTAAGAAAATAAACAAAATAGATAAGCCTCTAGCCAGCCTTATTAAGAGAAAAAGAATCAACACACATCAACAGAATTAGAAATGAGAAAGGAAAAATCATGACAGACCCAACAGAAATACAAAGAATTATTAGAGAATACTATAAAAACCCATATGCTAATAAGCTGGAAAACCTGGAAGAAATGGACAACTTCCTAGAAAAATACAACCTTCCATGACTGACCAAGGAAGAAACACAAAATCTAAACCAACCAATTATCAGCAAGGAAATTGAAGTGGTAATCAAAAACCTACCCAGGAACAAAACCCCCGGGCCAGATGGATTTACCTCGGAATTTTATCAGACATACAGAGAAGACATAATACCCATTCTCCTTAAAGTTTTCCATAAAATAGAACAGGAGGAAATACTCCCAAACTCATTCTATGAAGCCAACATCACCTAATACCAAAACCAGGCAAAGACCCCACTAAAAAAGAAAATTACACACCAATATCCCTGATGAATGTAGATGCAAAAATACTCAACAAAATATTAGCAAACCGAATCCAAAAATACATCAAAAGGATCATACAACATGACCAAGTGGGATTCATCTCAGGGATGCAAGAATGGTACAACATTCGAAAATCCATCACACAAACAAAAAGAAAGACAAAAACCACATGATCATCTCCATAGATGCTGAAAAAGCATTTGACAAAATTGAACACCCATTCATGATAAAAACTCTCAACAAAATGGGTATAGAGGGCAAGTACCTCAACAAAATAAAGGCCATATATGATAAACCCACAGCCAACATCATACTGAACAGTGAGAACCTGAAAGCTTTTCCTCTGAGATCTGGAACTAGACAGGGATGCCCACTCTCCCCACTGTTATTCAACATAGTACTGGAGGTCCTAGACACGGCAATAAGACAAAACAAAGAAATACAACCAATCCAAATTGGGAAAGAAGAAGTTAAACTGTCACTATTTGCAGATGACATGATATTCTACATAAAAAACCCTAAAGATTCCACTCCAAAACTACTAGAACTGATATCAGAATTCAGCGAAGTTGCAGGATATAAAATTAACACACAGAAATCTGTGGCTTTCCTATACACTAACAGTGACTTAATAGAAAGAGAAATCAGGAAAACAAGTCCATTCACAACTGCATCCAAAAGAATAAAATACCTAGGAATAAACTTAACCAAGGAAGTGAAAGACCTATACCCTGAAAACTATAAGACACTATTAAGAGAAATTAAAGAGGACACTAACAAATGGAAACTCATCCCATGCTCTTGGCTAGAAAGAATTAATATCATCAAAATGGACATCCTGACCAAAGAAATATACACATTTGATGCAATCCCTATCAAATTACCAACAACATTCTTCAACGAACTGGAACAAATAGTTCAAAAATTCATATGGAAACACAAAAGACCCCGAATAGCCAAAGCAATCCTGAGAAGGAAGAATAAAGTGGGAAGGATCTCGCTTCCCAACTTCAAGTTCTACTACAAAGCCACAGTAGTCAAGACAATTTGGTACTGGCACAAGAACAGAGCCACAGACCAGTGGAACAGAATAGAGACTCCAGACATTAACCCAAACATATATGGTCAATTAATATATGATAAAGATGTCACAGACATACAATGGGGAAATGATAGCCTCTTCAACAGGTGGTGCTGGCAAAACTGGACAGCTACATGTAGGAGAATGAAACTGGATCACTGTCTAACCCCATACACAAAAGTAAATTTGAAATGGATCAAAGACCTGAATGTAAGTCATGAAATCATAAAACTCTTAGAAAAAAACATAGGCAAAAATCTCTTGGACATAAACATGAGTGACTTCTTCATGAACATATCTCCCCAGACGAGGGAAACAAAAGCAAAAATGAACAAGTGGGACTATATCAAGCTGAAAAGCTTCTGTACAGCAAAGGACACCATCAATAGAACAAAAGGCATCCTATAGTATGGGAGAATATATTCATAAATGAGAGATTCGATAAAGGGTTGACATCCAAAATATATGAAGAGCTCACAGACCTCAACAAACAAAAAGCAAAAAAAAAAAATTAAAAAATGGGCAGAGGAGCTGAACAGACAGTTCTCCAAAGAAGGAATTCAGATGGCCAACAGGCACATGAAAAGATGCTCCACATCATTAGTCATCAGAGAAATGCAAATTAAAACCACAATGAGATATCACCTCACACCAGTAAGGATCACCACCATCCAAAAGACAAACAACAACAAATTTTGGCGAGGATGTGGAGAAAGGGGAACCCTCCTACACTGCTGGTGGGAATGTAAATTAGTTCAACTATTGTGGAAAGCAGTGTGGAGGTTCCTCAAAAAACTCAAAATACAAATACCATTTGACCCAGGAATTCCATTTCTAGGAATTTACCCACAGAATGCAGCAGCCCAGTTTGAAAAAGACAGATGCACCCTATGTTTATCGCAGCACTACTTACAATAGCCAAGAAATGGAAGCAACCTATGTGTTCATCAGTAGAGGAATGGATAAAGAAGAAGTGGTACATATACACAATGGAATATTATTCAGCCATAAGAAGAAAACAAATCCTACCATTTGCAAAAACATGGATGGAGCTAGAGGGTATTATGCTCAGTGAAATAAGCCAGGTGGAGAAAGACAAGTACCAGATGGTTTCACTCACATATGGAGTATAAGAACAAAGAAAAAACTTAAGGAACAAAACAGCAGCAGAATCACAGAACCCAAGAACGGACTAACAGTTACCAAAGGGAAAGGGACTGGGGAGGATGGGTGGGAAGGGAGGGATAAGGGCAGGAGGGAAGAAAGGGGATACTACAATTAGCATGTGTAATGTTGGGGGAGGCACGGGGAGGGCTGTGCAACACAGAGAACACAAGTAGTGATTCTACAGCATCTTACTACACTGATGGACAGTGACTGTAATGGGGTTTGTGGGGGGGACTCGGTGAAGGAGGGAGCATAGTAAACATAATGTCCCTCAGGTAATTGTAGATTAATGATACCAAAATAAAATATTTTTTTTAATTAAAAAAGTAAACCTTTCTGAAGATGTTAGTAAAAGGTGAGCCCAGGAAGGACAAAGAAATAATGAAATACTCAATCTTGGATATCTTAGACATTTTGTTAAAAATTCAGTACAAGTTGATCTTTCAGAGTAATAACAAAGCTTAGACTAAGCCAACCATATGAACCAGCAATCCCACTTCAGGGTATATATCCAAAGGAAATGAAAACAAGATGTCAAAAAGATACCTGGGAGGAGGGGCGGAAGATGGCGGCGTGAGTAGAGCAGCGGAAATCTCCTCCCAAAACCACATATATCTATGAAAATATAACAAAGACAACCCTTCCTAGAATAAAGACCAGAGGACATAGGACAATATCCAGACCACATCCGCACCTGAGAGAACCCAGCGCCTCGCGAAGGGGGTAAGATACAAGCCCCGGCCCCGCGGGAGCCGAGCGCCCATTCCCCCAGCTCCCGGCGGGAGAAGAGCAGGCAGAGAGGGAGGGAGACGGAGCCCAGGGCTGCCGAACACCCAGCCCCAGCCATCCGGGCCAGAGTGCAGGGCCCTCGATACTGGGAAAACAGGGCAGCAAGAACAGTGAGCAGGCACTGGAGGCTGGGCGACAGAGGACATAAGAAAAGCGCGCGACCATTTTTTTTTTTTTTTTTGCTTTTTTGCTGCTTTGTTTTGGCGAGCGCTTTTTGGAAGTCTTAAAGGGACAGGGACCCCAATACTAGGGAAACAGGGCAGAAAGACCGGTGAGCAGAGGCCTGAGGCTGGCACCGGAGAATAAAGAAAAACGAACGACCACCTTTTTTTTTTAATTAAAATTTTTTTTTTTTTTTAATAAAAAAAATTTTTTTTCTTGTTTTTTTTTGTGGTCGTTGTTTTGTTTTGGCGGGTGCTTTTTGGAAGTCTTAAAGGGGCAGGGCGGGTCACTTAATCCAGAGGTAGGGAATCCGGGATCTCTGGGCACCCTAACCCCTGGGCTGCAGGGAGCAGGGAGGCCCCTTACGGAGATAAATAGCCTCCCAGCAGCTCCTGCTCCAACGCGACTCCACCATTTTGGAGCAGCTGCCCGAGCCAGGCCACGCCCACAGCAACAGCGGAGATTAACTCCATAGCAGCCGGGCAGGAAGCAGAAACCCTGTCTGCGCGCAGCTGCGTAGCACAAGCCACTAGAGGTCGCTGTTCTCCCAGGAGAGGAGGGCCACAAACCAACAAGAAAGGAAGTCCTTCCAGCCGTCACTCGTCCCAGTTCTGCAGACTATTCCTATCACCATGAAAAGGCAAAGCTACAGGCAGACAAAGATCACAGAGACAACACCAGAGAAGGAGACAGACCTAACCAGTCTTCCTGACAAAGAATTCAAAATAAGAATCATAAACATGCTGACAGAGATGCAGAGAAATACGCAAGAAAAATGGGATGAAGTCCGGAAAGAGATCACAGATGCCAGAAAGGAGATCGCAGAAATGAAACAAACTCTGGAAGGGTTTATAAGCAGAATGGATAGAATGCAAGAGGCCATTGATGGAATTGAAATCAGAGAACAGGAACGCATAGAAGCTGACATAGAGAGAGACAAAAGGATCTCCAGGAATGAAACAATATTAAGAGAACTGTGTGACCAATCTAAAAGGAACAATATCCGTATTATAGGGGTCCCAGAAGAAGAAGAGAGAGGCAAAGAGATGGAAAGTATCTTAGAAGAAATAATTGCTGAAAACTTCCCCACACTGGGGGAGGAAGTAATCAAACAGACCACGGAAATACACAGAACCCCCAACAGAAAGGATCCAAGAAGGGCAACACCAAGACACATAATAATTAAAATGGCAAAGATCAAGGACAAGGAAAGAGTGTTAAAGGCAGCTAGAGAGAAAAAGGTCACCTATAAAGGGAAACCCATCAGGCTAACGTCAGATTTCTCAACAGAAACCCTACAGGCCAGAAGAGAATGGCATGATATATTTAATACAATGAAACAGAAGGGCCTTGAACCAAGGATACTGTATCCAGCACGACTATCATTCAAATATGACGGTGGGATTAAACAATTCCCAGACAAACAAAAGCTGAGGGAATTTGCTTTCCACAAACCACCTCTACAGAACATCTTACATGGACTGCTCTAGATGGGAGCACTCCTAGAAGGAGCACAGCACAAAACACCCAACATATGAAGAATCGAGGAGGAGGAACAAGAAGGGAGAGAAGAAAAGAATCTCCAGACAGTGTATATAACAGCTCAATAAGCGAGCTAAGTTAGGCAGTAAGATACTAAAGAGGCTAACCTTGAACCTTTGGTAACCACAAATTTAAAGCCTGCAATGGCAATAAGTACATATCTTTCAATAGTCACCCTAAATGTTAATGGGTTGAATGCACCAATCAAAAGACACAGAGTAACAGAATGGATAAAAAAGCAAGACCCATCTATATGCTGCTTACAAGAAACTCACCTCAAACCCAAAGACATGGACAGACTAAAAGTCAAGGGATGGAAAAACATATTTCAAGCAAACAACAGTGAGAAGAAAGCAGGGGTTGCAGTACTAATATCAGACAAAATAGACTTCAAAACAAAGAAAGTAACAAGAGATAAAGAAGGACACTACATAATGATAAAGGGCTCAGTCAAACAAGAGGATATAACCATTCTAAATATATATGCACCCAACACAGGAGCACCAGCATATGTGAAACAAATACTAACAGAACTAAAGGGGGATATAGATTGCAATGCATTCATTCTAGGAGACTTCAACACACCACTCACCCCAAAGGATAGATCCACTGGGCAGAAAATAAGTAAGGACACGGAAGCACTGAACAACACAGTAGAGCAGATGGACCTAATAGACATCTATAGAACTCTACATCCAAAAGCAGCGGGATATACATTCTTCTCAAGTGCACATGGAACATTCTCCAGAATAGACCACATACTAGGCCACAAAAAGAGCCTCAGAAAATTCCAAAAGATTGAAATCCTACCAACGAACTTTTCAGACCACAAAGGCATAAAACTAGAAATAAACTGTACAAAGAAAGCAAAGAGGCTCACAAACACATGGAGGCTTAACAACACGCTCCTAAATAATCAATGGATCAATGACCTAATCAAAATGGAGATCCAGCAATATATGGAAACAAATGACAACAACAACACTAAGCCCCAACTTCTGTGGGACACAGCAAAAGCAGTATTAAGAGGAAAGTATATAGCAATCCAAGCATATTTAAAAAAGGAAGAGCAATCCCAAATGAATGGTCTAATGTCACAATTATCGAAATTGGAAATAGAAGAACAGATGAGGCCTAAGGTCAGCAGAAGGAGGGACATAATAAAGATCAGAGAAGAAATAAATAAAATTGAGAAGAATAAAACAATAGCAAAAATCAATGAAACCAAGAGCTGGTTCTTCGAGAAAATAAACAAAATAGATAAGCCTCTAGCCAGACTTATTAAGAAGAAAAGAGAGTCAACACAAATCAACAGTATCAGAAACGAGAAAGGAAAAATCACGACGGACCCCACGGAAATGCAAAGAATTATTGGAGAATACTATGAAAACCTATATGCTAACAAGCTGGGAAACCTAGGAGAAATGGACAACTTCCTAGAAAAATATAACCTTCCAAGATTGACCCAGGAAGAAACAGAAAATCTAAACAGACCAATTACCAGCAACGAAATTGAAGAGGTAATCAAAAAACTACCAAAGAACAAAACCCCCGGGCCAGATGGATTTACCTCGGAATTTTATCAGACATACAGGGAAGACATAATACCCATTCTCCTTAAAGTTTTCCAAAAAATAGAGGAGGAGGGGATACTCCCAAACTCATTCTATGAAGCTAACATCACCCTAATACCAAAACCAGGCAAAGACCCCACCAAAAAAGAAAACTACAGACCAATATCCCTGATGAACGTAGATGCAAAAATACTCAACAAAATATTAGCAAACAGAATTCAAAAATACATCAAAAGGATCATACACCATGACCAAGTGGGATTCATCCCAGGGATGCAAGGATGGTACAACATTCGAAAGTCCATCAACATCATCCACCACATCAACAAAAAGAAAGACAAAAACCACATGATCATCTCCATAGATGCTGAAAAAGCATTTGACAAAGTTCAACATCCATTCATGTTAAAAACTCTCAGCAAAATGGGAATAGAGGGCAAGTACCTCAACATAATAAAGGCCACCTATGATAAACCCACAGCCAACATTATATTGAACAGCGAGAAGCTGAAAGCATTTCCTCTGAGATCGGGAACTAGACAGGGATGCCCACTCTCTCCACTGTTATTTAACATAGTACTGGAGGTCCTAGCCACGGCAATCAGACAAAATAAAGAAATACAAGGAATCCAGATTGGTAAAGAAGAAGTTAAACTGTCACTATTTGCAGATGACATGATACTGTACATAAAAAACCCTAAAGACTCCACCCCAAAACTACTAGAACTGATATCGGAATACAGCAAAGTTGCAGGATACAAAATCAACACACAGAAATCTGTGGCTTTCCTATATACTAACAATGAACCAACAGAAAGAGAAATCAGGAAAACAACTCCATTCACAATTGCATCAAAAAAAATAAAATACCTAGGAATAAACCTAACCAAAGAAGTGAAAGACTTATACTCTGAAAACTACAAGTCACTCTTAAGAGAAATTAAAGGGGACACTAACAGATAGAAACTCATCCCATGCTCGTGGCTAGGAAGAATTAATATCGTCAAAATGGCCATCCTGCCCAAAGCAATATACAGATTTGATGCAATCCCTATGAAACTACCAGCAACATTCTTCAATGAACTGGAACAAATAATTCAAAAATTCATATGGAAACACCAAAGACCCCGAATAGCCAAAGCAATCCTGAGAAAGAAGAATAAAGTAGGGGGGATCTCACTCCCCAACTTCAAGCTCTACTATAAAGCCATAGTAATCAAGACAATTTGGTACTGGCACAAGAGCAGAGCCACAGACCAATGGAACAGACTAGAGAATCCAGACATTAACCCAGACATATATGGTCAATTAATATTTGATAAAGGAGCCATGGACATACAATGGCGAAATGACAGTCTCTTCAACAGGTGGTGCTGGCAAAACTGGACAGCTACATGTAGGAGAATGAAACTGGACCATTGTCTAACCCCATATACAAAAGTAAACTCAAAATGGATCAAAGACCTGAATGTAAGCCATGAAACCATTAAACTCTTGGAAGAAAACATAGGCACAAACCTCTTAGACATAAACATGAGTGACCTCTTCTTGAACATATCTCCCCGGGCAAGGAAAACAACAGCAAAAATGAGTAAGTGGGACTATATTAAGCTGAAAAGCGTCTGTACAGCAAAAGACACCATCAATAGAACAAGAAGGATCCCTACAGTATGGGAGAATATATTTGAAAATGACACATCCGATAAAGGCTTGACGTCCAGAATATATAAGGAGCTCTCACGCCTCAACAAACAAAAAACAAATAACCCACTTAAAAAATGGGCAGAGGAACTGAACAGACAGTTCTCCAAAAAAGAAATACAGATGGCCAACAGACATATGAAAAGATGCTCCACATCGCTAATTATCAGAGAAATGCAAATTAAAACTACAATGAGGTATCACCTCACACCAGTAAGGATGGCTGCCATCCAAAAGACAAACAACAACAAATGTTGGCGAGGCTGTGGAGAAAGGGGAACCCTCCTACACTGCTGGTGGGAATGTAAGTTAGTTCAACCATTGTGGAAAGCAGTATGGAGGTACATCAAAATGCTCAAAACAGACTTACCATTTGACCCAGGAATTCCACTCCTAGGAATTTACCCTAAGAACGCAGCAATCAAGTTTGAGAAAGACAGATGCACCCCTATGTTTATTGCAGCACTATTTACAATAGCCAAGAGTTGGAAGCAACCTAAATGTCCATCAATAGATGAATGGATAAAGAAGATGTGGTACATATACACAATGGAATACTACTCAGCTATAAGAAAAGGGCAAATCCAATCATTTGCAGCAACATGGATGGAGCTGGAGGGTATTATGCTCAGTGAAACAAGCCAAGCGGAGAAAGAGAAATACCAAATGATTTCACTTATCTGTGGAATATAAGAACAAAGGAAAAACTGAAGGAACAAAACAGCAGCAGAATCACAGAACTCAAGAATGGACTAACAGGTACCAAAGGGAAAGGGACTGGGGAGGATGGGTGGGTAGGGAGGGATAAGGGGGGGAGAAGTAAGGGGGTATTAAGATTAACATGCATGGGGGGGTAGGAGAAAAGGGAGGGCTGTACAACACAGAGAAGGCAAGTAGTGATTCTACAACATTTTGCTATGCTGATGGACAGTGACTGTAAAGGGGTTTATAGGGGAGACCTGGTATAGGGGAGAGCCTAGTAAACATAATATTCATCATGTAAGTGTAGATTAGTGATACCAAAAAAAAAAAAAAAAAAAAAAAAAAAAAGGGCAGTTCCTGTGTGGTAACCTCCAACGAGTTCTACACAAGGGTATAAAGGGCATATAAAAGTGTAGGCAAAGGGTCTGTTTGTGTTTATACAGAGGATCAAAGCCTAATTGGGCTACCCCGAAAATGAACTAAGATACGATATGAAAAAGAACTTCCAACATCTGCACTCTCTGGAAGACTCATGCCAGAAAATGATCATCAAAAAACCCCAACAAAGATCCACGCACTGCTACAGCTGTAGATGCACTCATCCCACCAGTTCCTGGACTTGCCATGGGAATGAGGAAGGAGATATCTAAGCTGGCCTGTGCATACAGTAAAACAACAAAATTGGACTGGATCTATACTGTTGGAACTCAACCAAGAATTTGGAGAAGTGCAAATTGTAGCGCTCCAAAGTCTTACAACTACAAACTATTTATTGTTAAAAGAACATATGGCATGTGAACAGTCCCCAGGAATGGGTTGTTTTAATTTGTCTGATTTCTCTCAGACTGTTCAAGTTCAGTTGGACAATATCCACCATATCATAGATAAGTTTTCACAAATGCCTAAGGTGCCTAACTGGTTTTCTTGGTTTCACTGCAGATGGCTGGTAATTACAGATATGCTTTGGTTATGTAACTATACTCCTATTATGTTAATGTGTGTGTGCAATTTAAGTAGTAGCTTAAAACCTATACATGCTGAAGTTACTCTACAAGAAGATATATCAAAGAAATAATCAATCTTCCCATGTTTTCTTCCGCCTGCTACTTCTATAGCTTTTCTTCTTCCTTCCTAATTACAACCCTTAAATAGAATTCGTGCCTCATATCAAATTTACCGAGTATCATAATTCTTCCAAGTGGTAAAGATACCTCAAGACAAATGCTGGGCATAGAAGCCACAGGGCATAAATATGCAAAGAAGTAAAAAGCTAACTTTTTCAAACAATAAGGCTTCTCTCTCACTTACCAACTTCACATTTCCCTGTATGGCCCCGGAAGATGACTGGTTAGCCAGAGACGGGTAAGATTCCTCAAGGGAGGAACAACCTAAGACAGGCACAGTCGCAGGGGGGCCATCAGGTGAGAAATTGGGGATCAACAGAGGTGAGGCTTAGAACCTCACCCCCCCATTCTGAGAGAAATCTTCTGCATACGTGGATGTTTTATTGCCCTGGTCTAGCTTGGATTAACACATAGTCTACAGGCACACACCTGATCATCTACATGTGCTCTCTTACAACACTAAACTATGTTTTCTACCTTTATCTTGTATCTACCTACCACTTCAGCATTTTATTAAAAATAATAATAATAAAGAGAGAAATGTGGTATCCACATATAAATCAAGTATAAAAACCAAATGAGTATTCATATTTGAACTGACTGTTTATAGTTCATAATGCATGAGCAAAACCGAAAGTTTCTGTGATGACTGCCCTTGTACTGTTCACTATGTAACTTATTCATTATGTAAGAATTTGTTCTACATGTAAAAACTTGTTTGTTATGCCTCAGAAGATTGGAGACTGACAAAAATTAGGCTTGGGGTGGAATAATGATTGTGCATTGAGCATTGACTCCCCTATACAGAATTTTATTGTCGTTAACAACCATTTGATCAATAAATATGAGAGATGCCCTCACAAAAAAAAAAAAAAAAAAAAAAAAGAAGGACAGACTTCCAATGGTAAAATAAATAAGTAACCGGGATGTAATGTATAGCATAAGGAATATAGTCAAGATATTGTAACAGCTTGGTAGGGTGATAGCTGGAACCTAGAATTATGTATATAAATGTTCTACCACTGTGTTGTACACTTGAAACTCATGTAATGTAATACTGTGTGTCAACTACCCTTCAATAAAAAATAATTATTAAAATAAAAAAAATAAAAAAAAAAAAAGATACCTGCATTGCCATGTTTAATGCAGCATTATTACAATAGCCAAGATAAGGAAACAACCTGAATGTCCACAGAAGAACAAATAAAGAAAACATGGTATGTATATATGTGTATATATGTGTTTATATGCACACACACACACTGGAATATTATTCTAGCCATAAAAGCAAAGGAAATCCTCCCACTTATAACAACATGGATTGGGACCTTGAGGGCATTATGCTGCGTCAAGTCAAAGACAAATATATATATAGGATATCATTTATATGTGGAATCTAAAGCAGTTGAACTTGTAGAAACAGAGAAAAATGGTGGACAGTTATGATAACCACTAGTTTTAAAATTATTAAAATGAAAAAATCAGCATTTTACCTGCCACCACATTTAGCTTGTTCAGATTTAGTTTCAAATGAATAGTATGTGTAGTTTCCTCATTCTTATTGTGAAGAATGATAAAAGTAGAGCGGTGATGGTGGTAGCAAGTGCTCTAATTATCTGAGTGATGATTACATACCAGGCTCAATAAGGTTTAAATGGATTATCCCATTTAACCTTGAAAATGACCTATCGAGATGAGTATAATTATCATCTCCATTTTATTAAAGAAGGAAACTGAGGTGCAAAGAATCTAAGTAACCTGTTCGATTACACACACAGCTGCTATGAGGAAGATACAGGACTTGAATCCATTAGGTCTGATTCACTGTACAGCCACTCATCTGCTTTAAATCACTTTACTTTCTGTCCCCTATGTAAACTGTAAATTCCAGTTCATCCAGTATCATAATAAATATCAAAGTATTTTTATAATTTAAATCTTCTCATGCCATGCCCATACATAAAATCTTTCAATGGCTCCTCCTGCATATCAAATAAAATCCAAATGCCTTATCAGACCCTTACAAAACTGGCATTATCTGGACTTTGCCACCTCTAGAGCTTTCTATTGTGGGAATCACAAGCAGCCATTTCAATTTAAATTGATGAAAATTAAATGAAATCAACAATTCAGCTCCTTGGTCACACTAGCCACATTTTAAGTACTGAAAAGGCATGTTTCTATTTACTGGACAGCACTGGTTAGGAGCCCACCCGTCTTGTGCGGCCCTCAGGGCACCAACCTCTCACCATCAGGACAGCTCCCCACATCTGAAAGCCTTGGGACCTCTGCAACATCTATTCAGAAGGTTCATGTACTTTCTCCCCCATCCATTAAGGGCTGAATCCTCTTCATGGTTGAGGTATTACCTAAAATGCCACCTTCTAAGGCTTTCCACTCATACCTAATTAGGAATTATTCTGTTATTAATTTTATATGCTGTTTATCTCCCTCAAAGCACTTACTATTATTTTTTACTTTCATATCAATGTTTTTCTTCCAGAAACTAATAAAGTACATAGTGGGTATTCAAAAATATTGGCTAGATAAATGTTAATAACTTTAAATAATCTTAACAGTTTTGCCTAACATTTATGGAAAATCTAAATCAGAGTTTCTCAACAGTGACATTACTGACATTTTAGACTGGATAATTCTTTGTTGTGAGGCTGTTCTGTGCACTTTAGAATGTTTAGCTATATCCCTGGCCTCTGGCCACTAAATGCCACTAGCATTCCTCCCTCCCAATTGTGACAACTAAAAACTCCTCCAGATATTGTCAAATGTCCACTGAAGGGCAATATCATCTCCAGATGAGAACCACTGACCTAGATATTTCCAAATGACTGGAGAATTCTGAGTTGAACATTAAATCAATGGCCAATTTGAAAATATCTAAACACTAGTAAATTAGATAACCTAGATGAAATGAGCAAATTCTTAGAAATGCAAAAATCTACCAGACTAAACCACAAAGAAATAGAAAATCTGAATAGACCTATAAATAGTAAGATGATTGAATCAGTAATTTTTTAAATCTTCCAAAAGAGAAAAGCTCTTCACTTGACAGATTCACTTGTAAATTCTACCAAACATGTAAAGAATACCAATTCTTCTCAAACTTCTCCAAAAACCTGACGAGGAGGGAACACATCCTAACTCATTCTATGATGCTGCATTACCATAATATCAAAGCCAGAAAAAGACACTACAAGAAAACTACAGACCACTATTTCTTATGATCAATGATGCAAAATCCTCAACAAACTACTAACAAATAGAATTCAGAAGCATATTAAAAGGATTATAGACTATGACCAAGTGGGATTTATTACTGAAATGCAAGGGCAGATCAATACACAAAATTAATAAATGTAACATGCCACATTAACAGAATACCGGAAAAACTCACATAATTATTTCAGCTGATTCAGAAAAAGCATTTGACAAACTTCAGCACCCTTTCATGATAAAAATACTCAACAAACTAGGAATGGAAGGAAACTACCTCAACATAATAAATGTCATATATGAAAAACTCATTGGAAATAGCATAGTGAATAGTGGAAGACTGAAAACTTTTCCTCTAAATTCAGTAAAAGGGAAAGGGTGCCTGCTTTCATCATTCTATTCAACACGTGATGGAAGTTCTAGCCAGAGCAATTAGGAAAGAAAAATAAATAAAAAACCAAATTGAAAAGGGTAAAATTATCTCCATTTGCAGATAAAATGATCTTATATTAGAAAACCCTAAAGATTCCACCAAAACAAAACTGTAGAACAATAAATGAATTCATAAAAATAGAATATGAAGTCAATACACCAAACTTAGTTGAATACACATGAACAATCTGAAAAAGAATTGAGGAAAACAATTCCATTTATAATAGCATCAAAAAGAATAAAATACTTATTAATTTAACCAAAGAACTGAAAGAATCATACAATGAAAACTACAAATATTGATGAAAGAAATTAAAGAAGACATAAATAAATAAAAACACATCCCATGTTCATGGACTGGAAGACTTAATATTCTTAAAATGTCAATATTACTCAAAGTGATCTACAGATTCAATGCAATCTCTATCAAAATCCCAATGATATTTTTTAGAAATAGAAAATAGAAAATCCACCCTAAAACTCCTATATAATTTCAAGGGACTCCAAATAGCCAAAACAATCTTGAAAAAGAACAAAACTGAAGGACTCATACTTCCTGATTTCAAATCTTACTACATAGCTACAATAATTAAAACAGTGGTATTGGCACGAATACAGATATATAGACCAATAGAAAACAACAGAGAGCCCAGAAACAAATATCTACATATACGATCAAATGATTTTCAATAGGGGTGCCACAACCATTCAATGGGGAAAGGACAATCTTTTCAACAAATGGTGCTAAGAAAATTGTATGTTAATATGTGAAAGAATAATGTTGGGCCTTAGTTAAGAACATAAACAAAAATAACTCAAAATAGATCAAGGACCTAAATATAAGAAGACCTAAAGCAATAAAACTCAAAGCTTCATGACATTGGATTTGGCAGTGATTTCTTGGATACAGCACCAAAGGCACAGGCAACAAAAGAAAAAATAGATAACTTGTACATTATGAAAATGAAATAATTCTGCATATCAAAAGACACTATAAACAGAGCATAAGGCAACCCACAGAATGAGAGAAAATATCTGTAAGTCATATATTCTGGTTTTTGTCACAACAGCCAGGAATATTTCATTCCTTTTTAATACAAAGGAAGGAAATTTTAGTTAAAAAATATTAAATGGGAAAAAAAGAATAAAATACTAAGAAGAAAGTACTAAAAATTCCTAATTTTTATGTTTCCACATCTGAGAAATGGGTATATAATTAAATCTTGGCTAATTTTACAAAATATGACATTATTACTTTTTCCAGTCACTTAACCTTCTAAATAATCTCTTTTGTGAATTGTGAAATAGAAGTTTTTGAATTTGAAAGGTGCTAACAGACCTTTCAAATTAGCAAAAAATTGAAAATGGAAAGACCTAAAACTATCAAGATACAATGAAATGGACAAATTCCTCTAATGTTTGCAGTAATTAAAGCTAACCTAACTGTACAAAGTGCCAAAAAATACTAAAGTATTTTTAAAGTGTGTGTATTCTAACCTAATAAGGCTTTGGGGAATCTTAGCCTAGGGAAATAATTCTATTTAAATGGAGAAAAAATATACACACATATACATATGAATATATATTTTACATATGCATTAAAAAATCACAGTCATTTAGAACAGAAAATAAAGAAGAGGGAATCTTTAAGCCAAATGCTAGTTTATAAATTCATTGGTTATGTAAATCATGGTTCATACTTCATTGACATGTTATTTAACCTGTTATTATTTTTATAAGCGCTATGTAAATATGAGAAATTTTTCACAATACAACATTGTATTAAAAAAGAAAACTACCAATTTGTATAATCATTATGATTTTTACATTATGCTTACTGACCCAAACTCAACTATTAAGGGAAAAAAATAATATAAGAAATGTGATTATGATAGCCCTAAATTTTAAGTCTAAAGTTTACTTTTTCTTCCATGAACAAACTAATGATAAACAGAACACTGATCAATCTCAAAATAATTAACTTGAGTGTAAAAAAAAAACAGAAACAAAACAAAACAGAACCTACTACATGATTCCTTTTCCTACTATGACTTTCATAGAAAAGTCTACGAAATGTAAATGAACCTATAATGACAGAAAGCAGAACAATGGTGGGGGAAGGTGGAAAGGAAAGATTACAAAGTGGTATGAGGAAATTTTGGGGAATGATGCCTATGTTAATTTTCTTGATTGCAGCAAAAGTTTTCATGGGTATTTACATATGTTAAAACTTAGCAAATTATGCACTTTATAAATCATAGGCACAATATATATATATACTATGTATCAAATATACCTTAATAAAGCTGTTTTTTAAAGTATATAAAATAATCATCAGTTTAACAGCTATATTTACCATTGGGAGAAAAATATATTATTATCCTGTACTGGATAATAGGACAATTAAGTAGATTTACATTTGGCTGGACACCAGTGTCTAAGAAGTGTTGTTTATCCCATGTTAAATTCTGTCTCTGTGCAGGGGTCTCCATGACATGTTTGCCTATTCGTCTATTATAAGTGACTTGGGAAAAAAAAACATGAAAGGATGCTTTTCTAATTAGATAACACAAAACTAAAGGATGATAAAATTAAGACTTTTTATAAAGTATAAGCTGGCTAAAAAGGATCATGAAATGTTAACAGCATTAGGAAATAATTTATTCAACTTAAATAATTTATTTTTAGGAATTTTTCATGAGCAGTCCATAAAACTCTTTCAATCCCCTGAACATAAACTGCTGTTTCTGATAGTAAAGTCATTATTCCAGAAAATTTTTTATTAAGTTTATGTAATTATATTAAAACTGCTGGCTTAATCATCATGAAATCTAACAATTTTATAAATAAAATGTATAAGCCATGGGGTGGATTAATGATTGTGCATTGAGTATTGACCCCCCTATACAGAAATTTATTGTGGTTAACAACTATTTGATCAATAAATATGAGAGATGCCCTCACAAAATATATATATACATATATATATATAAACACACTTCCAATTGTAAAATAAATAAGTAACCAGGATGTAATGTATAGCATAAGGAATATAGTCAAAATATTGTAACAACCTGGTATGGTGATACCTGGTACCTAGAATTATCATGTATATAAATGTTGAATCACTGTGTTGTACACCTGAAACTAATGTAATGCAATACTGTTGTCAACTACCCTTCAATAATTAAAAAAAAATGTATAAGCCAAAAATATACAAGGTAAAATTTCAGTTAGTTTTTCATATGCATACCAAATAGTTATTAATGATTGTATACCATATTAGTTCATGCCTCTTTAGTTTTACCATTTCCTCTCAACCATATGATATATACCTCTCTTACCAGAGTTTAAAAAATATTGGGATTAATATACAATGAAGAGGCCATGAATATACAATGGAGAAATGACAGCCTCTTCAACAACAGCTGGTGTTAGCAAAACTGGACAGCTACATGAAAGAGAATGAAACCTGATTACTGTCTAACTCCATAAACAAAAGTAAACTTGAAATGGATCAAAGACCTGAATGTACGTCATGAAACCATAAAACTCTTAGAAGAAAACATAGGCAAAACTCTCTTGAATATAAACATGAGCAACTTCGTCATCAACATATCTCTATGGGCAAGGGAAACAAAAGCAAAAATGAACAAGTGGGACTATATCAAGCTAAGAAGGTTCTGTACAGCAAAGGACACCATCAGTAGAACAAAAAGGCATCCTACAGTATGGGAGAATATATTCATAAATGACATATCCGATAAGGGGTTGACATCCAAAATACACAAAGAGCTCAGGCACCTAAACAAACAAAAAGCAAATAATCCAATTAAAAAATGGGCAGAGGAGCTGAACAGACACTTCTCCAAAGAAGAAAGTCAGATGGCCAACAAGCATATGAAAAGATGCTCCACATCCCTAATCATCAGAGAAATGCAAATTAAAAACCACAATGAGATACCACTTCACACCAGTTACGATGGCCAACATCCAAAAGATAAACAACAACAAATGTTGGCGAGGATGTGGAGAAAGGGGAGCCCTCCTACACTGCTGGTGGAAATGTAAATTAGTTCAACCATGTGGAAAGCAGTATGGAGGTTCCTCAAAAAACTCAAAATACAAATACCATTTGACCCAGGAATTCCACTACTAGGAATTTACCCTAAGAATGCAGCAGCCCAGTTCAAAAAAGACAGATGCACCCCTATGTTTATCACAGCACTATTTACAATAGCCAAGAAATGGAAGCAGCCTAAATGTCCATCAGTAGGTGAATGGATAAAGAAGATGTGGTACATATACACAATGGATTGTTATTCAGCCATAAGAAGAAAACAAATCCTACCATTTGCAACAACATGGATGGAGCTAGAGGGTATTGTGCTCAGTGAAATTAGCCAGGTGGAAAAAGACACGTATCAAATGTTTTCACTCATCTGTGGAGTAAAAGAACAAAGAAAAACCAGAGGAACAAAACAGCAGCAGACTCACAGAACCCAAGAATGGACTAAGAGTTACCAAAGGGAAAGAGATTGGGAAGGATAGGTGGGAAGGGAGGGATAAGGGGAAAAAGGGGGGCATTACGATTAGCAGACATAATGTGGGGGTGGAGGCACAGGGAGGGCTGTACAACACAGAGAAGACAAGTAGTGATTCTATAGCATCTTACTGCCCTGATGGACAGTGACTGTAATGGGGTATGTGGTGGGGACTTGATGATGGGGGAGTCTAGTAAACATAATGTTTCTCATGTAATTGTACATTAATGATACCAAAATAATAATAATAAAAAAAAGAACAAATGTCGGTGAGGATGTGGAGAAAGGGGAACCCTCCTACACTGCTGGTGGGAATGGAAATTAGTTCAACCATTGTGGATAGCCGTACGGAGGTTCCTCAAAAAACTCAAAACACAAATACCATTTGACCCAGGAATTCCACTCCTAGGAATTTACCCTAAGAATGCAGGAGCTTAGTTTCAAAAAGACATGCACCCCTATGTTTGTAACAGCACTATTTACAACAGCCAAGAAATGGAAGCAACCTAAGTGTCCATCAGTAGATGAATGGATAAAGAAGGTGTGATACACATACCCAATGGATTATTCAGCCATAAGAAGAAAACAAATCCTACCATTTGCAACAACATGGATGGAGCTAGAGGGAGGGTATTATGCTCAGTGAAATAAGCCAGGCAGAGAAAGACAAGTACCAAATGATTTCACTCATCTATGGAGTATAAGAACAAAGAAAAAACTGAAGGAACAAAACAGCAGCAAACTCACAGAACCCAAGAATGGACTAACGGTTACCAAAGGGAAAGGGACGGGGGAGGATGGGTGGGAAGGGAGGGATAAGGGGAATAAGGGGCGTTATGATTAGCACACATAATGTAGGAGGCGGGGGCACAGGGAAGGCAGTATAGTACAGAAAACAAGTAGTGATTCTATAGCATCTTACTACACTGATGGACAGTGACTGTAATGGGGTATGTGGGGGGGACTTGATAATGGGGGGAATCTAGTAACCACAATGTTGCTCGTGTATATTAATGATACCAAAATTTAAAAAAATATTGCCATTATTCTTTCTTCCTTTGCATGATGAATCACTCTAATGTAATTACGGTTAATGAGGAATAATGACAAAAGCTTCCCTCTCATTCCTGATAATGTTCCAAGGAGAAACTTACATAAACCAGGGCAAAGTAAATAAATAATAACCAGGCTAAACCATGTAACATAAAGGCATTACAAATTTGAGTTCTATTTTTGATACTTCTTTATCAGCAGAAAACCTATCTAAAATGTTTGACATAAGGATATAAAACCCGCATATCAGTCATAAAAAAGTAAAATCTTGAATTGTGTAATTTTTTTACACTGGCCAGGATTCTTTTTTGCCTTTCAAGGAACTTAACTAACTCAATTAAAGTGACATATGGGCACCATATGCTGAGGCAGAAGGAGGTGAATTGAAGGTCAGCTTTTATTTTATGACACAGAGATGATGGTAATGGACCTAAATACCAGAGGAATAATGACCAATACATAATCTTGCAGTTGAGGAAAATGGGGACTAAAAATGTTAAAGCACCTGGTCAACCACTCTCCTACTCATGCAGTTAATGTGCACAACAACACTGCAACACAACAACACTGCAAAAGTAGGGTAAGAGACTTAAATTAATAAGAATGGAAAAAATTGATCAGACTATCATATTTTAAGGTAACTTTTTACTGCCTAAAATCCCTTGTCTTCCAGAATAGGTACTATATGTAACTGACACACACACTTTTTTAACTGACTTAAGGACTACAGACATGGGAGTAACTTTAAAAAGTAAAAGTCAAATCTAACTCAGAACTAAATCCAAAAACTTAGACTTGAAGCATTTCATGTAAATTATGTAGCAGGCACTGTGCTGACACAGGATTTTGATAATCTCCTCTCCAAAGTCCTAAATTTACACACTCACATGTCCTCATTTACAAGGAATCTT
This sequence comes from Manis pentadactyla, assembly GCF_030020395.1. Classification (NCBI taxonomy): domain Eukaryota; kingdom Metazoa; phylum Chordata; class Mammalia; order Pholidota; family Manidae; genus Manis; species Manis pentadactyla. Next base: position 15,240,991 of record NC_080022.1, read on the forward strand.
AATAACATGCCTACACTTAAACTCAGTAATTACATTTCTAGAAAGTTATTCTATGAAAATAATCCAAACCACAGAAAAGGCTTTACATTCAAGTAAGATATTCCTAATAGGAAAAATTAGAAACAACCTATTTTCTTAATTCATCACCAAAATAATGTTTACATATATTAATTTTTCTCAACAAAACCCATTCCTCACCCAGTATTCACCTCTATATAAATAGTATCACACTCACTCAGTTACCAGAGCCAACATCGATGGTATCATCCTTTATTCTTCTTTCACATCTCATGTCCAAGCTATCATCATATCCTACTGATTCTACTTTCAAAATATATACCAAATCCCACTACTTATCTCTTTTACTGCTACCACCTTAGCACAAGCCACCATCATTTTTTGCCTGAATCACTACACAATAACCTCCTAACTGACCTTGCTTCCAACTTCACCACCACAGTCACCTGCCCTCATCACAATCTACTCTCTATATAACAGCTAGCGCTCTTTTAAAAGGAAATTCAGTTCCCTTTTAAAAGGAAATTCTACTGCTCTTAATTTCCAATGGCTTTCCATAAAATCTAGATTAAAATCCAAAATTGTTACCGTGGTTAAGTAACACCTCACATAATCTGATGCACCAGCTACTTCTCTGAATTCTATCTCCAATATCTCTCTACTCCAATCTCACTGGCTCCCTTGCAGTTCTACCACATTAAGCACATTACTATATCTAGGCCTTTGCACTGCTATTCCTTCTACAGGAAATGTTCTTTCCCTAGAAATTAATCCCTCACTTCTTAGGTTTCTATTTAAATGCCACTTTTTCAGATAGAACTTTCCCTGAAAGGCCTAGCTAAAGTATGATGTGCATTAACTATCCCTTTATCCTGCCGCATTTTCATCAAGGCAATTATTACTACTCAGTAGTAAACTGTATATATATTTGTTTACTTAATCTTTCGTTCTCACAAAAAGGTAAGCTCCATGAGGACTATGGATTTGGTTTGCTCACTACTATATCCCTAATAGCTAGAATGGTGCCTGTCACACATTAAAAGCTTAAGAAATATTTGTAAAATGTTGAGTGAATATTAAGTTCTTTTAACAGAACAATATACAACCATTTGTTATTTAAGAAATGTTTCAAATAGCAGAGGAAAAGCTAACATAATATAAAATGACAAATTAGAATAAAATATCTTATACAGAGCCTACAACACACAAAATACAAACTATACTAAAACATGGTTGCAGCAGTTACCTCTAGAAGTCACTCAAGATTACTAGAAATTTTCATTTTGGTCTTTTGCCTATATTAATGTTGAAAATAGTAATTTAATGGTGAAAGTGAACTTTCATAATCAGAAAAAACTTTAAGTTATGCCAGAGAAAAACCATGCTGCTCTTAAGCTCAGTACTAAATAAAAATAAAACAAAAAACAAAAAACCCTCTGGCCTAGAGAAAGTTTATGCCACAAGAAAGTATTAAAGGTTATTTTTCTATGTAAATTAAAGGTTCCCAATTACTAGAGTGACCAGATAATTTATCATCCAAACTGGGACCATTTTAAAAGTTAAAAGGGGTTCAAAAAGCAATTAACAGGTGTTTCATTGATCTACAGAGACTTATTTCCAGCAAACAAGGAAAAATAACCATCCTATCCATTACCTACATGATAAAGTTGTAACTCTTCAGGATAACCTTAATATCTCCAAAAGCCACCCATCTTTTCTCTATTTCTGATACAAAACCTAACATACATGCTACACTGGACTGACTACTGGCCACTCCATTAAGTGTTCCTCTGAACCTTCACTTCCTAGAGGGCCTTTTCTTCCTTTCTCTGCCTAGAGAGGTCCTGTAACCTTCCAGCTTAGTGTCACTTCATTAATGAAGAGACTTATTCCTTTCCCATATAACACCATATTTGTATCTCTAATCAAAGGTTCTAAACCTGGGACTTATCAATGGCCTAATGGACATCTGTGAAATTCTGAAATTATGTGGAAGCACTGGTATATGCTCGTTTTTGAAAAGAAAGCATTGTGGCTATTTTGAGGTTCTAAAGGTTTGAGGTTCTTAACCCAAAAGGATAAGAATCATTGCTTTATCATATATAACTTTAGATTATAATTATTTATTTATTCATCTCTCTATATTCCAAAGAATAAATGGTATGATGAACTGAAATATTAAAAAGATATGTCCATCTCCCCAGTTCTCCCTAAATTCCCTTTGGCTCACCGTAACACTGTAACACCTGAAATGTGCTGGTAATTTCATTACTTTCATCCTCTAACTTTTAAACTTCCCTTCATTTATAAATACGAATCAGTCATTTAACATAAAAAATTAAATTTCTCCCCTTAAAACCAATGTTCTCATTGCCAAACTTTCTTCATTTTTATATGTAATCAGAGAGGAAAAAAAGTAAAATAAAGAAATCTTAAAGTTAAAAAAAGCAAAATGAAAAACTTTAAGAAAAAATATCCAAAAAGAAAATTTAAATTCAGGGCCCTAAAAGAATCACAATACAAAACTGGAGGTGGACATTTACAAAAAGAGGAAAAAGAAGGCAAGTGTACAAACCAATCAATCTTAACATACCATTTGTTTCATCTCCACTTCTTAAGATAATGGGGGAAAAGGCCTATTCACTTTATTATATCATGTACATCTAATTCTGTTGATATTATTGAACCTTTTGCCAAAAACCGATCATGCACCCATCAAACAAGCATTTTCTTTAACCTCAAAGGTTCATATGCAAAAACAAACACACAATATGACAAACAACTTTGAGATACTCACCGCGCTGTACACTGAGACTGTAGGAGTGAAGATTCGATCCTCGAGAGGCTGCTGCACTGGTCCTCTAGGAATTCTAGAAGATCGAGTTAAGGATAAGAGAACTAAAAAATGGATTGCTTTAGCAGTAAGAAAAGATTACCACCACAAAATTCTGTTGATGACCCAAGCTTTGTCAACCAATCAGTTGAGTTACACACTCACTTCTCCACAGAAACTGGAAAACAGTATTTCAGATTTCCTAATGTGATTAGATCAACCTCTCCAAAAGTGATTCCCATGATAAACATTCCATGGAAACTCAAAACAAATAAAATTATACAAGAAGCCTCCCATTATTAGGCCCATAATGAGAATCCATCACCTTTACTTTCTGGAGAAAAAAGTGTAAGCAGGATATTCAGGAAGCTAAGACTAATTCATCAATGTGGAAATTGCTGACAAAGGCCCAGTCTGTTCTGCTAACTACACAAAAACAACAAATACAATTATTTCCTTGTTTTTCTATTTTACTTGCTATTTTTCCCCTTATCCACCCACCAACTCACCATTTTTAAAAAGAGGCTCTTTGGTATAATTTAGTTTAAAATAGCATATTGTAGGACATTCTGTTAAAGACAAAAGACTACCATTTTATTCAGCTACAAAATTAAAAGATATAAGGCTCTTCTACCTAGTACGTGGTATTTTGCCTCTTTAAGAATGACAACCAAAAGACTGGCAACAAATGATTAACAGCAGTAATATCTGGAAGGCAGAATTATATAACTGCACTATGTGCTTTTTCTATAGTAAATATAAATTATATGTATTTTTAAAAGAATGACTATAAATGTAGTAAACCCAAACAAGACAGAATTCTTTCAATCTGACAAATATTTACTACTTCTCTTATCATGTTTCTTTCTAATTCAATCACTTTGCAAGACAAAGTAACAGCTACAAAAAATAATTTTATATAAATGGCCACAAGTTGCGGAAGTTTGAAAGAATTATTAGAAGTAAAATTCTTTATATCCAAGTAGCACAGCTTCCTGAGGTAGGAGGGGGAAAAAACCATGCTTTAGTCATTTAAAATTAGTAACACTCTGCCAGTCTCTAGACAGCTCTTTAAACTAGCAACCTCAGACAACAGTTCAATGCACTGCCATCGCCCCCTACACACAAAGAACTGATTTAAAATACTGCAAAGAAATAACAAAGCTAAGACATTTCATAAAGGAACTGCTTCATCCAAACTATATATATATGTTTGCAATGTAGAAAAACATAAATCTAACAAACTTCAAGATAAAAGTCCTTCATATTAGCTTGTCATTTCTTTCAGAATGAAGATTAGCCCTAGCTGAAATAAAACGTTCCTTGAATTATAGTTCTGCACTGTGATGACATGAATGGTGGAAAATATGAGGCATTCTTTTTTATGCAAAGTCAGTGCTACTGCTTTTTCTAACTAGGGCTTATTCTCACTGTTCTCAAGTAACTTATCAGTACTATTCCCCAAAAGGTGAGCCATGCCATTTAATCTCACAAGTGAAGGTTAGGGATCCTGATTTTCATTAGTTACTTTATTGGCTAACAGTATTACATAATGATAAGATTTCTAAACGGACAGTCATATACTGGCTGACACTCCAATAACATTATCCTTGGCTATGAACTAAAAATGTTGTTTTCTAGGGAGGTCCAAGATTTCAGTATATAAAGAGCCTGAACCCACCTCCTTCCAAGTACATATCAAATCTACACCTACATACAGAGTAATTCTTCCTAAGGACAAACAGACCTGAATGAACACTTCTGCACAAGGTGTAGAAAGACAACATAAAAAATGGCAGGCGAGACAGAGATACAGTGACAGCAGAAAACCCACCTCCAGAGCAGTAACCTTCAATAAGGAGGGATATCACTGAGAGAGCTAAGTGCAGATTCACCTGTCCTTGGGTACAGAAAAAAACTTAAAAGGGGCAACTAGACTATAAGTGAAGGACGACAATTTCAGAACTACAGTAACTGCCAAACGGCAGTGGAAATGCTGGAATCCTCTGAAATCAGAGGGCCTGGAGAGCTCCATCGTTTATGGCCCACCTCCCTGGACTACCACACTGATAGTACGGGCAGCATAGGGTCAGGGCACGCACAACTCCGGACTTAACCAAGGCAGTCTCCCAGCCCCCACCCATGACCAAACCTGCCAGAAGGAGGTCCAGCAGTTCCACCCAGGCAGCAGCAAATCAGCACCTTTACCCAAACTACCCTGCCCCCTGGCCATACCACCAGCAGGGCTCTGCCCTGACGCCCACCCAGGAAACCCCTAGACGATACCACCCAGTCCCTGCCCCAGTCTGACACTTACCTAGGAGCCCACTGATTGCACCTGGGAGCCCCACACGGTTACTTCAGGCCCACATTCACCAGACCACCAGCCAGCCAACCAAAACACAGTCTACCTACCAAGAGGTAGTTCCGATACAAGGACATTTCTTCAAGACTGGGAGAGACTGCCCTTTCACCTATTTCATATAAGCAGACACAGAAAGTCAAACAAAATGAGAAAACAGAAGACTATGCTCCAAGTGAAAAAACAAGACATAACTTTAGAAAAAGAAATGGAGTTCAGCAATCTAACCGATAAGAGTTGAAAGTAATGGTTTTAAAGATGCTCAAAACTTGAGATAAGAATGGATGAACCCAGGGAGGACTTCAGCAGAAACAGAAAATACAAAAAAGAATCAGAGAACAAGACACTCTTAAGAGAAATTAAAGAGGACACTCACAAATGGAAACTCATCCCATGCTCTTGGCTAGGAAGAATTAATATTGTCAAAATGGCCATCTTGCCTAAAGCAATCTACAGATTCAATGCAATGCCTATCAAAATACCAACAGCATTCTTCAACGAACTGGAACAAATAGTTTTAAAATTCATATGGAACCACGAAAGACCCCAAATGACCAAAGCAATCCTGAGAAGGAAGAATAAAGTGGGGGGGATCTTGCTTCCCAACTTCAAGCTCTACTACAAAGCCACAGTAATCAAGGCAATTTGTTACTGGCACAAGAACAGACCCACAGACCAATGGAACAGAATAGAGACTCCAGATATTAACCCAAGCATACATGGTCAATTAATATATGATAAAGGAGCCATGGACATACAATGGGGAAATGACAGCCTCTTCAACAGCTGGTGTTGGCAAAACTGGACAGCTACATGTAGGAGAATGAAACTGGATCACTGTCTAACCCCATACAAAAGTAAATTCGAAATTGATCAAAGACCTGAATGTAAGCCATGAAACCATAAAACTCTTAGAAAAAAACATAGGCAAAAATCTCTTGGACATAAACATGAGTGACTTCTTCATGAACATATCTCCACGGGCAAGGGAAACAAAAGCAAAAATGAACAAGTGGGACTATATCAAGCTTAAGAGCTTCTGTACAGCAAGGGACACCATCAATAGAACAAAAAGGTACCCTACAATATGGGAGAATATATTCATAAATGACAGATCCGATAAAGGGTTCACATCCAAAATACTAAAGAGCTCACACAGCTCAACAAACAAAAAGCAAATAATCCAATTTAAAAATGGTCAGAGGAGCTGAACAGACAGTTCTCCAAGGAAGAAAGTCAGTTGACCAACAGACACATGAAAAGATGCTCCACATCACTAGTCATCAGAGACATGCAAATTAAAACCACAATGAGATATCACCTCACACCAGTAAGGATCACCACCATCCAAAAGACAAACAACAACAAATGTTGGTGAGGATGTGGAGAAAGGGGAACCCTCCTACACTGCTGGTAGGAATGTAAATTAGTTCAACCATTGTGGAAAGCAGTATGGAGGTTCCTCAAAAAACTCAAAATACAAATACCATTTGACCTAGGAATTCCACTCCTAGGAATTTATCCTAAGAACGCAGCAGCCCAGTTTGAAAAAGACAAATGCACCCCTATGTTTATTGCAGCACTATTCACAATAGCCAAGAAATGGAAGCAACCTAAGTGGCCATCAGTAGTAGATGAATGGATAAAGAAGGTGTGGTACATATACACAATGGAGTATTATTCATCCATAAGAAGAAAACAAATCCTGGATGGAGCTAGAGGGTATTATGCTCAGTGAAATAAGCCAGGTGGAGAAAGACAAGTATCAAATGATTTCACTCATATGTGGAGTATAAGAATAAAGAAAAAACTGAAGGAGCAAAACACCAGAAGACTCACAGAACCCAAGAATGGACTAACAGTTACCAAAGGGAAAAGGACTGGGGAGGATGGGTGGGAAGGGAGGGGTCATTATGATTAGCATGTATAATGTCGGGTGGGGGCACAGGGAGGGCTGTACAACACAGAGAAGACAAGCAGTGATTCTACAACATCTTACTACGCTGATGGACAATGACTGCAATGGGGAATGTGGGGGGAGCTTGGTGATGTGGGGAGTATACCAAACATAGTGTTCCTCATGTAATTGTAGAGTAATGATACCAAAAAGAAAAAAAAAAAAAGAACCAGAGATAAATAATGTAATGAATTAAATGAAAAATACACTAGCAGAAACAGCCGATTATAGGATGCAGGAAAACAGATCAGCGATTTGAAAGAGTAAAGGAAAGTACTCAAGCTGCACAATAGAAAGAAAAAAGAATGAAAAGAAATTAGGGTAATTAAGGGACCTCTAGGACAAGTCTGTAAGTCCCAGAGGAGAAGACAGAGAGAGAGAGACAGAGAGACAGAGAGGTAGAAAAGTTATTTGAAGAAATAATAGCTGAAAACTTCCTTAACCTGGGGAAGGAAATAGATATTCTAGTATAGGAAGTACAGAGAGCCCCCAACAAGATGAACCCAAGCACACAAAATAATTGAAATGTCAATGATTAAAGATAAAGAGAAAAATCTTAAAAGCAGCAAGAGGAAAGCAATGAGTTACATACAAGCAAAACCCTGTAAGGCTATCAGCTGATTTTTCAGCAGAAATTCCACAGCCAAAAAGGGAGTGGTGTGATATATTCAAATTGCCAAAAGGAAAAAACTTACAATCAAGAATAGTCTACCCCAAAAAGAGAGAAGGAAAAAAAAAAAAAAAAAGAACAGTCTACCCAGCAAGGTCATCATCCAGAATTGAAGGAGAGATAATTTCTCAGAGAAATATGACTTAAGAGTCTATCACCACTAAATCAGTCTTACAAGAAACATTAAAAGGACTTCTTTGAGAGGAAAAGAAAAGGCCATAACTAGAGGCAAGAAAATTATAAAAAGAAAAAATTTCACTAGTAAAAAAGCAAGCATAGCAAAGGTAGTAGATCAATCACTTAAAAGCTAGTATGAAGGTTAAAACACATAAGGAGTAAAACCAATTACATCTTAAAATTAGTTAAGGGAATTATTAAATAAAAAATGTAAAAGAAGACATAAATAAAACATGGTGTTGGAGTAAAATGTACTGGGATTAGAATGCATTTGAACTAATGCAGCCATCAACTTAACATAGACTGCTATATATGTAGGACATCATACAGGAACCAATGGTAACTACAAACCAAAAACCTGTAACAGATACACAACAAATAAAGAGAAATATCTAGTATGACAGAGAGTCATCATGCACAAGGGAAGAGAGCAAGAGCAGAAGGATCAGAGAAGAATGACAAAAACAACCAGAAAACATATTTAACAAAATGACATTAAGTACATACATATCAATAAATGTAAAGGGACAAAATGCTCCAATCAAAAGACATAGGGTGAATGGATAGATTATCTATATGCTGACTACAAGAGACTCAGTTATGCTGGCTATAAGAGACTAACCTCAGAACTACAGACACACACAGACTGAAACTGAAGTGGCAGAGAAAAATATGCCATGCAAATGGAAATGAAAAAAAAAGGCTGGAGCAGTAGTTATATCAGACAAACTGGACTTTAAAACAAAGACTATAACAAGAGACAAAGAAGGATACTACATAATGATTAAGGGCTCAATCTAGAAAGGAGATATAACTGTAAATATCTCTACACCTAACAAAGGAGCACCTCCATACACACAGCAAATACTAACAGACATAAAAGGGAGAAAATGACAGTAATACAATATAATACAGTAATAGTAGTGGACCTTAACACCCTACTTACATCAGTGGATAGATCATCCAGACATAATACAATAAGGAAATAATGCCTTTGAATGACACATTAGACCAAATGGACTTTGTGTAACAGATATATATAAAACATTACATCCAAAAACAGAGCACACATTCTTTTCAAGTGCACATGGAACATTCTCTAGGATAGATCATTGTTAGGCCACAAAACAAGTCTCAATAAATTTAAGATTGGAACCATATGAAACATCTTTTCTGACCACAATGGTATGAAACTTGAAATCAATTAAAAGAAAAAAAACTGGAGAAAACATACATGGAGAGGCTAAACAGCATGCTACTAAACAACCAATGGCTAAATGAAGAAATCAAAGAAGGAATTAAAAAAATACTTGGAAAATGATGAAAATAGAAACACAAATGGCCAAAGTCTTTTGGAAGCAGTAAAAGCATGAAGTTTAAGAAGGAAGTTTATAGCCACACAGGCCTACCTCAAGAAACAAGAAATATCTCAAATAAACAATCTAACCCTACTTCTAAAGAACCTAGAAAAGAAAAAAGTCCAAAGTTAGTAAAAGGAAAGAAATAATAAAATCAGAGCAGAAATAAATGCAATAGAAACTTAAAAAAAAACAAAATATAAAAGATTCATGAAACTAAGAGTCAATTCTTTGAAAAGGTAAACAAAATTGATAAACTTTTAGCTAGACTCATCAAGAGAAAACGGATTCAAATAAATATAATTAGAAATGAAAGAGAAGTTACAACCAACACCACAAAAATACAAAGGACTGTATGAGATTACTTTGAAAAATTATATGCAAACAAATTGAACATAGAAGAAATTGATAAATTCCTATAAACATGCAATCTTCCAAGACTGAAACACGAAGAAATACAAAATCTGAACAGACTGATCACTAGTAACAAAATTTTAATAGTTAACCAAAAATCTCCATTCCAGGGCCAGATGGCTTCCCAGGCAAATTCTACCATACATTTAAAGAACAGTTAATACTTATCCTTCTCAAACTATTCCAAAAAACTGAAGAGGAAGGAAAGCTTCCAAATTCTTTCTAAAGGCATCACCCTGATACCAAAACCAGACAAAAACAAATGTCACTGATGAATATAGATGCAAAAATCCTCACCAAAATATTAGCAAATTGAATTAAAAAATACACTAAAAGTTCCTATTCACCAAGTGGGAGTTATTCCAGGGATGCAGGAATGGTTTAATATCTGCAAATATTAAAGGATTCACCACAAAAACAAATGTTATGTTTAAACATAAAATGTAAAGATACATCACATTAACAAAAGAAAGGACAAAAACCATATGATCATTTCAACAGATGTTGAAAAAGCATTTGACAAAATCCAACATTCATTCATGATAAAAAACTCTCAACAGTGTGGATATAGAAGGAACATACCTCAACATAATACAGGCTATATACAACAAACCCACAGCTAGCATCATACTAGCTGTGGCAAAAAGCTCAAAGATTTTCCTCTAATATCAAGAACAAGATAACACCAAAAAAAAACCTGATTAAAAAATTGAGCAGAGGACCTGAATAGACATTTTTCCAAAGAAGACATAAAGATGGCCAACAGATACATGAAAAGATGTTCATTATCACTAGGTATCAGGGAGACTCAAATCAAAACCACAATGAACTATCATCTCACACTAGTCAGAACTGCTAGTATTAAAAAAACAAAAACAAAAACAAATATACAAACAAAACACCAAGAAGTAAGTGCTGACAAGGATGTAGAGAAAAGGGAATCCTGGGGCACTGTTGGTAGAAATGTAAATTGGTGCAACCACTATGGAAAACAGTACAGTGGTTTCTCAAGAAAACTAAAAACAGAAATACCGTATGACCCAAAAATTTCACTTCTGGGAATTTACCTGAAGAAAACAAAATCACTAATTTGAAAAGATATATTATAGCATGCCTATGTTTATCACAGCACTATTTATAGTAGTCATGATATGGAAGCAAAAAAAGAGTCCACTGGTAGGTAAGTGGATGAAGAAAATGTGGTACATATATATAATATTACTAAGCCATAAAAAATGAAGTCTTGCCATTTGTGACAACATAGATGGACCTAGAGGGTATTAGCTAAGGTGAAGTAAGTCAGAGAGAGAATACCATATGATTTCATGCAATCTAAAAATCTTTTGTGGCATCTAAAAATACAAGCAAAACAGAAATAGACTCATAAACAGAACAGAATGGTGGTTGCCAGTGAGGAGAAGGGTGGGGGATGGGCAAGATAGAAGAAGTGGATAAAGAGGTTATAAACTTCAAATTATAAAATAAACCAGTCACCAGGATGCAAGTACAGCAGAGGGAATAGAGCCAATATTGTAATATCTTTGTATGATGACAGATGGTAACTACACTTGTGTTGAGCACTTAGGAATTTTTTTTTCAAATCACTATGTTGTGTACCTGAAACCAATATATATTATATATCAACTATATTTCAAATAAAAAAAGAGTGTTATCATTTAATTCATTCTCAGTAAACTACCAACAGAATACTGTGAATTGATAAATTAACTTTCTTAATATACTACTTGGATAAAAATTATTTATTTTAAAACAAATAGACAGTCCTATAAAGGAAAACTGAACACAGAATTCAGGAGAGCTGAATCTTAAGTGTGCTGCGAGCCTAACCAACCACGTTGTCTTCACTGAACCATTTCATAGTATCCCCTGTAAACTGAGGCTCAGCTGGATGAAGTGACATGACCAAGTTAACAAGGCTAAGTTTTGGTCGCAGGCTAGGTCACTGGCTTCTAAAGAATAAGCTCTTCCTATTACATCAATGTGTTCACAGGCAGAATACTTTATAGTATAGTATAGGAAAAAAAACAGTATCAGACTGGTCAGAATATAGTTCCCCCTATCTACAAGGTAGAACTAAATGAACAGTTCTTACAGAAGTCAGTGGAGTGTCACACTGTTACTTCTAAAAAAAATCCCAAATTCTTGGCCCAAGCTAAATCATCTGCCCAATGGCAAATGAACATTTACTACTATAGACTGGGCAGGTAATGCATGAAACCAAAGACATTTTATTTTACAAAGCGAGTTTTTCATTTAATTCTTAGTGGTGATGGTTGAATATCTTCATTAATATGCTAAAAAACACATTTGAAAAGCGTGAATTTTATGGTATGTGAATTATATCTCAATAAAAAATTTAACATGATATTTTAAGTAATTTGCAACCAGGTTGTTTAGCTCCCTTCCCACTGAAAAAGATTAGTTAAGTCAGTATGAGATAGGCACACTGCAAGGCTATTTTTTTCAGAATCAGGTGAATTCAAAGAAATGACACACATGTAAAGTTCTCTCACTTAAGCACACATCCTCCTAACTGAACTTGCCATTAAGCTTATTACCAGCTCTCTCCAAGCTCTGTATTTCCAGCATAAATCACTGGACCCTTAATTTCCCTTTTAACTCAAGGTAACAAGCAAGTAGCTTTTCAAAGTACCACTTAAAATAGATTCAATTAATGATCAGTGTAAAACGCACGTGCAGTGCTCCAGACAGTGTTTTTATTTTTTAAATCTCATGACTGAAATATAGTAGCATACCTACTTGATTCTTCTGTGATTTAAACTGCTACAACTTATATTATATCAATAGGAAATACATGCACAATCATTAGCAAGATTAGACAAGTGGTATGTCTAATGACATATGAACTAAGACTAAGTAGAAACATACATGCAAAAATTTAATTCTCCACTTTTTTCTAATAAACAACAGATTTCAGAAATAAAATTTTAAAGTTCCAGAGTATTAAAGCACAATAGACTCTAAATTGATTATTAAAGCACTGACACTATAGATGCTCCACCATGACTGTCAATTAGGCAGATATATTTCAGAGACCACATTTCATCAGAGAAATCCAAGGATCTCTGAGGAAATCACATAATGATCTGAATGCTTCCTACTTACTGCATGAAATAAGAAAGGGATCAATAATTTTTTAAGCACAGATGTTTACTAAAATTTCATGAATGATAACTCTTATTAGGATGAATCTTTTGATCTATGGCAGTCATATTTGACCCTGGGTTTGACTCATAGCCAGTACCTCCTCAAAAGGTAGATCTTGACTAACAGGAAACCATGCAATGAAAGTCAACAGAAATCTTCCTCCAGTTTGCTGAAACATTCATGTTTCATTTACAACTCGCAGCTGAATGATCCTAAAACTTGGCCCCACTTGACTGTGACAAAAGCTACTATCTCAATGCTCAGCATAAGCAATATTCTTAAAGTGATAGCCTCAAGTTACAGTGCCTAATTGAAAAGTAAAGTAAGGGTACAAATCCACTGTACAAATACTACTTCAGAGAAGACACAGGCTGCTGATTTCAGGAGATGAAAATAAATAAATGAAAGATCTTTTCCTACATTATTTCCTGTTTAAGCTTTAGGGCATTAGGGAAATAACAGTCAATGTATGCCTCTCCACCTTCTTCTTTCTACATAGTTTTGACAATAAAAAAGGAAGATAACTTCATGTCTTTGAATTTTTAAACTACACCAGATTTCACAAAGATAGCATACCTGATTTCTCAAAAGAAGTGCTGTTTCAAATATGCTGTTTAAATATAGCTTTAGAAAAAGCTATATTCCCTTTAACATTAGTTCTGACCAATAAGGGTATGTCTTTCAAAAACTTTTTGAAAATAAAAAGTTTTACATAAAAAAAAGAAATCTAATTTAAATAAACCAGCATATTCTGAATATGCTAACCCTACAAAAGAAAATTTAACCTAGTTTTAAAAAGGAAATGCACTAGTCAAAACTGAATAAACACTGTCTACATAATTTTTGATTCTTTAAAAAAAAAAGCCTGTGTCACTGCTTATGATACAGAAAATAATCCACATTAATTCAGGATGTTTAAAAAAGTATTTTAAAACAACCCAAAGTATTTGGAATTTTTGAGATCTATTATATACAGAAACTGATTAAGTAATTAGTTACAGAAAGTCAATTTAAAAATTAACCCTTTCCTGCTGGGACAACTGGATAGACACATGCAAAAGACACTGCTTACACCTCAGAGCATATACAAAAAATTCACTCAAAATGGATCAATAACCTAAATGTAGAGGCTAAAAGTATAAATTTTTGTAAGTAAACATGGGGATAAATCTGACCTCAGAATTGGCAATAGATTGTTAGATATGACACCAAAAACCCAAGAAACAGAATAAAAAATAAATTGTACTTCAACAAAATTAAAAACACCATCAATAAACTGAAAAGACAACTCACAGAGTGGGGAAAAATATTTGCAAATCATAGGTCTGGTAAGGGAGTTGTATCTAAATATATAAAGAACACTTACAAAAAAATAACACAAAAATTTTTTTTTAATGGGCAAAAGACCTGAAAAAAATATTTCTCCAAAGAAGTTAAGCAAATGGCCAAAAAATTCATGAAAAGATCCTCAATATAGTCACCAGAGAAATGCAGTATCAAAACCAAAATGAGATATTATTTCATACCCACAAGGATGGCTATAAATAAAAAAGTCAGTGTTGGCAAAATGCAGAGACACTGGAACACTCATATACTGCTAGTGTTAATGTAAAATAATGCAGTCATTCTGATAAACTAGTCTACAGTGCCTCAGAAGTTTAAACATTGAGTTACCATATGACCCATCAATTTCACTCTTAGGCATATACACAAGAGAAATGAAAATGTATGTCCTGGCAAAGCTTGTTTGTAAATATTGATACATAAGCAGCAAGATTCATAATAGCAAAAAGGTGAAAATAACATAACTGTCTATCAAATGGTGAATGGAAGCATACATAAACTATGGTACATCAATTATAATAAATTTCATTTGGAGATACACAAAGAAATGAGGTGCTAATACATGCTACAACATGGATGAACCTTGAAAACATGCCAAGTGAAAGAAGTCAGTCACAAAAGACCACATATTAAATGATTCAATTTTTGTGAAATGTTCAGAATAGGCTATGACAGAAAGACTAGTGCTTGGAAGAAGTGGGGAAAATGGAGAGATATGGAGCTGATGTAAGAGGTAAGCGGTTTCTTTTTGAGGTGATGAAAATGTTCTAAAATTGAGAGAATGGTTGCATATATCTCTAAGTGCATTAAGGCCCACTGCACTGTATACTTCAAATGAGTGAATTTTATTATATTTGTATTTTGTCAGAAAAATTTTTTAAATATATCCTTTCTGACCTGGAAAAAGAAAAGATGGCAGAATAGGAAGGCAAGGCGGAAACCTCCCACATACTAACCATGGAAGCAACTACAGCAAATACCTGAAAATCTGAAAACAAACTGAAGATTGCAGCACAGACCACCTACACCTGCTGAAGAAGAGAAGACCACACAGAAAAGGGTAAAGAGGCAGAGGCCCATTAGAGTAGGACTCAAGACCTTCCCCCATTCAAGCCACAAACAGGAGGAAGAGAATGGAGCAGGGAGGGGATAGGCACACAGGAACTCCGCACACCTGGCCCTGAATATCTGCTCCAGGAGCACAAGTCCACACTGCATTTGGGTCTAGTGATTAATGGGGCTGGACACCAGGAACAGTTGGAGTACTCTGAGAGGCTGAGACTCCAGCCACTTGTGGAAGACAGGCACGCTCTGCTGGTCCCATTAAGACCCAAAGCAAGGGCAGCAGTTTGAGGGACTTGCCAGCAGTGAGAGGGATGCCAAATGGGCAAGGGTTGGAGGGAGCTATCTCTGCAGGAGAAAGGGCAGGTAGCCAGTATCTCCCCAGCCCTCCTCCAGCACAAGAGGTCAGGTACTCTTGGGAACCCCAGATGCTCAATCCCCCCTTGCTGGCGACTCAACTCCAAGGTGCTCGCCTATGTACCACTGGCACACCAGCCCACTCAGACAAAGCAGCGTCAAACTTTGCAGGCTAGCAGAGGGAGGCTCTCCCAGCTTTCTCAGGCCATTTCAGTCCAACTGGAGAGGTGTCAGCAGGAGCCATCCAGGAGCCAGGTCCCAGAGGTTCTTCCTCCCAGTGGGCATCCAAGTCCAATGTGGCAGTCCCTGCCTTGCCCCAGAGCTGTGCAACTGCCCCACCCATCCCATTGACCCTGCAGCCCCACCATCACTGCAGGACAGGCAGAAGGCAGCCCCAGCCACAAAGACACAAGCAGAAGCCACCGCTCTGATCACAAAGGGCCAGCTGAAGCAAACTGTGAGCCTCAGTAGCCTGAGATAAACCACTGCCAGCAGACAGACAGAAAGGCAGCCTGCCCACTGCCTGCCAATAGCATCTGAGGCTCTACTGCAAAGGAGAAACAGGAACTGGAGAGTAAAGAGTCTTGAGCTTTTTGGACACCACAGGATGCCTTCTCTTCATAAAGCCATTACTTTGTAGGCCAGGAAGCATAGCAAATCCATCCAATACAAAGAAAGAAACACAGAAACCCTGACAAAATGAGAGGGCAGAGGAGTATGTTCCAAACAAAACTACAGGAGTAAGACACTAAAAAGAGGGGTAAAAGAAACAGAGATCACCAATCTTCTTGATAAAGATTTCAAAGCAAAAGTCATAAATATGCTCACTGATCTGCAGAAAAGTATTGAAGATCTCAGGGAGGACTTCAACAAAGAGATACAAGAGCTGAAGAATACAATAACTGAAATGAAACATACAATGGAGAGAATGAATAAGAGATTGCTCCAAGTAGAGGAGATACTCAATGAGATGGAAATTAGAGAACAGGAACACAAGGAAGCTGAGGAAAAGGGAGAAAAAAGGATCTCTAGGAATGAATGAATGAATGGTAAGAAAGCTGTGTGAACAATCCAATCAAAATAATATTTGCATAATAGGGGTACCAGAAAGAGAGAGAGAAAGGGATAGAAAGTCTCTTGGAGGAAATAACTGCTGAAAACTTGCCTAATCTGGGGAAGGAAATAGACATGTAGGACATGGAAATGCAGAGAGCCCCTAAAAAGAAACCCTAGCAAGATGACACCAAGACATAATTAAAATGGCAAAGATTAAGAATAAGGAGAGAGTACTGAAAGCAGACAGAGACAGAAAAAAGATTACTTATAAGGGAAACTCTTATCAGGCTATCAGCAAATTTCTCAGCAGAAACCTTATGGGCCAGAAGGGAGTGGCATGAAATCTTTAATGTAATAGAACAGGACTTTCAACCAAGAATCCTCTACCCAGCAAGATTATCACTCAAATTTGAAGCAGGGATTAAACAATTTCTAGATAAAGGATCAAAGAATTTATAACAACTAAACCAACATTACAGGATATGTTAAAGGGACTGCTAGAGATGGAAATGTTCCTAAGGCTAAATAGTTTTCACCAGTGAAAATAAATGCATAGTAAAGGTAATAGGCCAATGACTTACCAAGGAAGTATGAAATTAAAATGAGACAAGAGGAATAAAATAAACTATAAACAAATCGATGTATACACAAAAAGTACAGATTATGACATCTATAAAGTGCAGAGGAGGAGGAAGAAGAAAGAAGAGTTATAGACTGTGTCTGAAATAGAGCAATCACATACTTAATAAAGACTGTTAGTCAGGCTATCCTTGAACCTTATGGTAACCACAAACCTAAAGCCTGTAATAGATACATAAAATGTTAAAAAAGAGAAACCCAATCACAACACTAAAGAAAACATCAAATAACAACAGAAGAGAGTAAGAAAGGAACAGAGAGGAGCTATGAAAACAAACAAAAAGCAATAAAATGGCAATAAGTACATATCTATCAACAATCACCATAAAGGGACTGAATGCATCAATCAAAAGAAAGAGTAGTAGAATGGATAAAGAAACAAGACCCATCTATATGCTGCCTACACCCAAAGACGCTCACAGATTAAGTGAAGGGATGCAAAAAGATATTTCATGCAAACAATGGGAGGAAAAAAGCAAGAACACGAGAACTTACTTCACACAAAATAGATTTCAAAACACAGAAAGTAGCAAGACAAGAACATTACATAATGGTAAAGGGGGGTCAGTTCAACAAGAGGATATAACCATTATCCATATCTATGCACCAACATCAGAGCAACTAAATGTGTAAAACAAATACTAATAGAATTAAAGGGAGAAATAGATTTTAACATGATCACTTTAGGAGACTTAAACACACCATTCATATCAACAGACAGATCATCCAGACAGAAAACAAATAAGGAAACAAAGGCACTGAACAATACATTAGATCAGATGGATTTAACAGATATTTTCACAACATTCCAACCAAAAGCATCATGGTACACATTTTCCTCCAGTGTATATGAGGAGTTTTCCAGAATAAATCACACACTAGGACACAAAAAGAGCCTCAATAAATTCAAAAAGATTGAAATTGTATCAAGCAGCTTCTCAGACCACAGTGGTATGAAACTAGAAAGAAATTACACAAAGAAAGCGAAACCCACAAACACATAGAGGCTAAACATGTTTCCAAATAATCCATGGATCAATGAACAAATCAAAACAGAAATCAAGCGATACATGGAGACACATAAAAATAAAAATTTAACAGCCCAAAATCTGTGATGTGAAACTCTCCATTTTAAATGTTAACAACTAAGAATCATTATTTTGCATTTTTTACAAATCCAGAAAAGCCCTTGTTCTGGCTCTGGTTTTCTAATTCAGAACACAACTCATC
This sequence comes from Manis pentadactyla, assembly GCF_030020395.1. NCBI lineage: Eukaryota > Metazoa > Chordata > Mammalia > Pholidota > Manidae > Manis > Manis pentadactyla. The sequence goes on from NC_080022.1 coordinate 15,259,657, forward strand.
ACATACTGCAAACTGATTTCCTGACAGTCACATTTAATTTTACCTAGAAATATACTCTGCTTAGGAGGTTCAAAATATTTTTTTCCCAAAGAAAATGGCTGTTGACTATGCTGTTAATATTTCCGCCCAAGACAAAAATAGATTTGTGAGAAAAAAATGATATACACATGAAAAAAGAATGATACTCACAAATTTCAAACCTATTCCCTAGTTCTCAAATTTTTAATTCTTAAATAGACTAATATTTAAAAGTTTACTAATGCCCAATTCAGATTAAAATACAATCAATCCATGTGACAGAGCAAAGGGAGAAAGCAACAAAGTGTCCTTCCTTCCTCAAAATGCTCACCTTGAAGAAATTTGATTAAGAATGATGAAGTGGACTTAGCAATTCCATTTGTGTCCTACATCTCAATCCCTCAAAATGCCTTGGATAGTAACCAAATAATACAATATGCTGATATGTTAGATTCCTCTGGATATAGATACAGAAAATAACAAGTGGGGAACACACACTTGACAGATTTTAAAAGCTATCCTCAAAAAAGAACTGAATGAGCTAGTCATTCACATATGAAAAAATTTCAACTTTGCTGGACATTCTACTGCTGAGTGCAAATTTTTACACACATGACTCCACACTTTGGAAAATTTCTTAGGCCCTGACATTTACATAAACTGGTAGAGCATTTTAAAATGTAATATGAGTATGAGATCATAATTGCAATGTTCTGAAATTCCAGTAGTAGAACTTAAGTTAAAAAAGAACCATGACAAGTTAGGGAAGATGAAAAAGTCCTGAAGATGGACAGTGAGGATGGTTTCACGACAATGTGAATGTACTTACTGTCACAGAACTCTACATTTGAAAATTGTTAAAAAGTAAATTTTAGGTCATGTATATGTTACCACAGTAAAAATAAAATTAAAAATAAATAAAGAATTATGACCATGGAAGAGCTAGAGGAGTTTTGTTTTGGGTTTTTTTTTTTTTGTAGGTTTCGCATTACCATTCTGCATAACTTGTATGGGAATTCTATGAATGAATAATTCTAGCTCCTCCTGATTTTATATTAAGGGATATGGTGCAGTGCCAGAATGATGCAGACAGTGGTGATCACCTAGACCTACACACAATGTGACCATTTTCATTATGTATTCCTAGGAAAGGGGACCTACAATGTCACACATCATCCCCACATGGCATATCCTCAACTTCTGTGGGTCAAACTATGGTTCACAAATCCAGACGGGAAAAAAGGAATGACTCACAAATTTTGGATATTGCTTTATAACATTCCTACATAAAAGAACATTTTTTAATGATAGGAAAAATGAAGTTTCTGGCTTTGAGAAAAAAAACAAAAAAGAAAGGGTTAGAGAAGAAACATCCAAACTCTAAACATAACACCTGAAAATCAAGTCAGTTTGATACTGAAAGACAAATCAGTGAACAGACTAGAAAATCCAGAAATAGACTCACACAAACCTGGTGACTTTATTTTTCACAAAGTTGGAAAAGAAATTAAATAGAAAAACAGAAGTCTTTTCAACAAATGGTGCTGCAACAATGCAAGACCACACACAAAACAATGAGCCTCACAACCTTTACCTCACCCCCTATACAAATATTAATTCAAAATGTATCATGGTCATGTAATTGTATATTAATGATAACCAAAATTTTTTAAAATTTGAAAGAGGGGAAAAAATCTATCATGGGTTCCATGTAAAATAAAAAATTATAAAACTTTTTGAAGAAACTATGGGAGGAAATATCTGTGGCCATGGATTAGGCCATGAGTTCTCAGATATGATATCAAAAGCATGATCTATAGAAGAAAGAAAAGATTGATAAACTGGACATCTCAAGATTTAAAACATTTGCTCTGTGAATGACAGTTACAAGAAGATACAGAATGGGGAAAATATCTGCAAAATCTCATATCTGAAAAGGGACTTCTATCTAGAATATATTTAAAAAACTCTCAAAACTCAGTAAGACAACAATCTATAATTTTTTTTAAATGGGAAAGAGTTTTGAACAAATGACACCACACCAAAATAAATGTAAAGATGTCAAGTGAACACAGGAGGAGAGGGAAAGGCTGACACAACTGGCTGTCAATATTATCATTCCTATACAGCCTTCCAGTACTGGTCGCTAATAAGTTTAGTAAAGTATTTCATTTTATTATGAATTCATAAATTTATAATAAATTCATAAACAACATTAAATAAATAAACTCTCATCATCTTTCTTTTTAAAACTGGAAGGCTTTTATTCTCTTATTTTGTTTTAGCTTTGGTTATAGTGGACTTAGTTTTTCCATTATTTTATCTTATTTAGGCCCTGCATTATTTAACCACAGATTTGAGGTGGCTTACAAAAATGAAAATACATATATAGAACATTTAATTAAAAGTAAATAAGCAAACATTACTTAATCAGAAGTAAATAAGCAAATATAACAAAGACTAGCAGCCTACAAAGTCCCACAATATTGCAAAAGTTAGTCCCTTAATTTGTCCCTGAGCTTCCCAGTGGCCAGAGTGAAAAGAGATATATCAATTACATAATTCTCAGTTTACTATGTAAGGGGCAAAGGGAGCATCTGTAAGCACAATTTCTTGTAGGAAATAATACTGATTTTAAGAATTAATACAATATAGAAATGAAAAATGCATGGGCCATTTCAGACTATATCAAATTTTAAAGCAGAAACTTTAAAGTAAAACATAAAGATACCACAAGTATAATGATAACCTATATGTATTATTTCTTAAAATGATAATTTGATGATGAAACAGGTCAATTCATATGCAAATTCCCTAAATTCTCTGCAAGAAACTCTTACTGCAAGATCCAAATGCTATTATCCTGCAGATTTTAGAACAACTTCTTAAAAATGTTATTCACTATCACATCTAGTATGTACTTTTGCTTCTTCCTGTCTGAATCCAGTCTATGCTAAAATGCTTCACTTTCTCAAACTAGAAAACAAAAAGCATAAAATACAAATACAAAAAGAGTAAAACACAAATAAAAATATTGTGCCTAAGACTGGCACTTTGAATCACTATTACAGAATTATTTTTCCAGAAAAAAGGCTCAGGCCAAGAACTTATAGGCTCCTATTAAATCCTGGAATGAAAATTTAATGTTATGAGCAATAAACTCCTTAATCTGTCACCGAACACAACTCAAGATATATTTTAGGACAAAATGGACTATTTGGGTTCCCTTTAAGACTGGGCTGCACATCCCTAAGCACTGACAAACAAGTGACACACAGAAAGAGCATGGACTTTGGAGACATAAAAAACCATAATTTGATCCCAGCTTTCTCATTTACTAACTAAACTATCTTAGGGGAAGTGATCTGATCTTCTCGAACCTCAGTTTCCTCATACACCTTTGCGAGAATGCTGGAAAATTTAACAAATAAGGCTTGTGACATGCCTGGCACATATTAGGCAGTATTTAACTATTACTAATAGCTCATCCATAAAGAACATTATTTTCCATTCTCTGGACTATGCAGATGACAAGGTTATTTAAGATAGATTTCCCAGATTCCTACCAATTTGCTAACAGCACCAAGAATACTTCTACTTCATTTTTTAGAGCTTTGAGAAGTTAGAATGAAAGCTGTGATGAGAAAAGTAGATTTTAGGAAGCATCTGAAAGAAACTGTGAGATATGAGGGGGAAAAAAAACCTAAAAGAATGCAATCTCTTCCATATCTGAAAGAATTGCTAAAGATGCTGATTGACCTTTGCCACTATGGATAGTGAACTTTTACACAGTCACTTATTCACCTCTTCAAAGTATTTACCATTATGAAATTTGTTAATTCTGATAATTAACTGTTCTTCCCAAGGTAAGCAGCTCATCAGATGAACTTAACAGTTCTCAGCTAAAAGTAGTTTACATGGAAGAATGTCAGATACAAGAAACTGCTTTTCTGTATCTAACAACTAGTGTCATTAGCCAAATTAATTCACCGAACTATCACATACAAGAAGTCAAACTACTGAAAATACTTGCTACCATCATTCCAGCTATCAAGGAGACTTATGGGGGAAATTAGCAAAACATCTCCAAAGTCCCCAAACCACTTTAAATTGTTTGGTAAATCTAATTTTCCCTTGAAGAAAATGATCTAATGAATATCAAGGCAATAAAAAATATCAACCACCACCACCACTCTTCCTTCCTTCTGTAATCATCATTCCTAATACATCAAAGTAAACTGTAAACATTTTTAATCACTCCATCTACTTGCAAATTCACTGCCAATAAGAGCTGCCAAGCATTCTACAAGTCCATTTTATGGCACTCTGAGCCACTCAAGAAAGCAGGTCCCCTTGCAATCCTTAATGAACAAATAAGATGACAGATGTCAGTCTTTCAATCATGAAGTAAAAAACAAAAAAATTGTTTCCTTTAGCTTTTGGCTAAAATAAATACCAACAAGGAGAGTACATCATTTATATCTTTGTAATTTACTTACAATATTCAATAAAAATGTACTGAGAAAAAAATCCCATAAACTATCTTAATTCTAAATATAATTTCTTAGGATACAGATCTATGAGAGTTCATTATTTTTTTTATTAGGTGAATTCAATGTTATTTTATCAGGTGATTCTGAGGTTTGGAAATAACTACAGGTTATCTCATTTTATTATACTTTCTCTAATTGCTCTTCACAAATACTGCATTTTTTACAAATTGAAGGTTTCTAACAACCTTATGTTGAGGAAGTCTATTGGTGCCATTTTTCCAACAGCATTTGCTCACTTCCTATCTCTGGGTCACATTTGGTAATTCTCACAATATTTTAAACTTCTTCATTTTTATATTTGTCATGGTGATCTGTATCAGTGATCTCTGATGTTCCTATTATAATTGTTTCGGGGTGCCAGAAACCATGCCCATATAAGACTACAAACTTAAACTGTAAATGCTGTGTTCTGACTGCTCTACCAACCAGCCATTTTCCAGTCTCTCTCCCTCTCCTCAGGCCTCCCTATCCCAAGACACAATATTGAAATTAGGCCAATTAATAACCCTATAATGTTCTCTAATTGTTCAAGTGAAAGAGGCACAGGTCTCCCACTTTAAACTGAAACCTAGAAATGACTAAGCTTAGTGAGGGACGCCTGGTGAAAGCCAAAACAGGCCTAAAGCTAGGCCTCCTGCACCAGTTGGCCACATTGTGAATAAAAAGACAAGTTCTTGAAGAAAATTAAAAGCACTGTTCCTGTGAACACATGAATGATGAAAAAGTGAAACAACCATATTGTTGATAGAGAGAACGTTTTAGTTGTCTACATAGAAGACAAACCAATCACAACATTCCCTTAAACCAAAGCCTAATCCAGAGCAAGGCCCTGACTCCCTTCAATTCTATGAAGGCTGAAAGAAGCAAGGAAGCTGCAGAAGAAAAGCTAGAAGCTACCAGATGTTGGTTCATGAGGTTTAAGGAAAGAAGCCATGTCCACAACAGAAAAGTGCAAGGTGAAGCAGCAAATGCTGATATGGAAGCTGCATCAAGTTCTCCAAAAGACCAGCTAAGATCATTAATAACAGTGGCTACACTAAACAACAGATTTTCAGTGAAGGAGGAACAGCCTTCTTGTATTGGAAGAAAATACCATCTAGGACTTCCACAGCTAGAGAGAAGAACTCAATGCCTGGCTTCAAAGGACAGGCTGACTCACGTTAGGGGCCAATGCAGCTGGTGACTTTAAGCTGAAGCCAATGCTCATTTACCACTCTGAAAATCCTAAGGCTCTTAAGAATTATACTAAACCTACTCTGCATGTGCTCTTTAAGTGGAACAGCAAAGCCTGGATGACAGCACATCCGTTTACAACATGGTTTACTGAGTATTTTAAGCCCACTGTTGAGACCTACTGCTCAGAAAAAGATTCCTTTCAAAATATTACTGTTCATTGACAATGCACCTGATCATCCAAGAGCTCTGATGGAGATGGGCAATAAGATTAATGTTGTTTTCATGCCTGCTACCACAATATCCATTCTGCAGCCCATGGACCAAGGAGTCATTTTGACTTTCAAGTCTTAACTATTTAAAAATATATTTTGTAAGGCTACAGCTGCCATAGATAGTGATTCCTCTGAAGGATCTGGGCAAAGCAATGTTGAAAACCTGGAAAGGATTCACCATTCTAGATGCCATTAAGAACATTCATAATTCATGGGAAGAGGTCAAAATATCAACATTAAGAGGAGTTTAGAAGTTGGTACCAACTCTCATGGATGACATGACTTTCAGGGGTTCAACACTTCAGTGGGGGAAGTTCCTGCAGATGAGCTGGGAAGAGCAAGAGAACTATAGTTAGAAGTGGGCCTGAGTAAGTGACGAAGTTGCTACAATCTCATAACAAAACTTGAATGGATGAGGAATGCCTCTTATGGAAGATCAAAGAAAGTGGTTTCTTGTGATGTTGTCTACTGGTGCAGATGCTATGAAGATTGGTGAAATGACAACAAAGGATTTGGAATATTACATAAACTTAGTTGATAAGGCAACAGCAGAGTTTGAGAGAACTGACTCCAACTTTGAACAAAGTTCTGTCATGGGTAAAATTCTACCAAACAGTATTGTATGCTACAGAGAAATCCTTCAAGAAAGGAAGATGGGCAAAAAGATTACAACTTGCTGAAAGCTCAGATGATCGTAAGCATTTTTTAAGCACTGAAATCGTTTTTAATTAAGGTATGTACATTGTTTTAGACCTAACGCTATTGTACACTTAACAGAACACAGTATAAACATACATTTATATGCATTGGAAAACCAAAACATTCATTTGACTTGCTTTGTTTATTGTGATATTTGCTTTATTGCAGTGGTCTGGAATGGAACACACAGCATTTCCAAGGCATGCCTCAATAATGTTTTCCTTCTCATTCTAGAAATGCCCAATTCCCAGAAAGGTGCCTTCTTTTCTTAAAACAGCAGCATTTCTTTTCAACATAAAATTCTGAAAATAGGAAAGCATGTTAAAATAAAAGCTACCAAATATAAAGTTTTTCAGTAAATTTTATGTTCTTTTGTAGAATGGGTGTAACCAAAATGACTTTCTTCCATAAATTCCAGGCCAATGTAATCACTATGTATCCAGGGTCGTATGTTTAAATGTAGGAGTCTTCCAAAAAATATTTTAAAATCAAATGTCATTCTTCAAAGAAGGTGGTCTTCTAAAATAATTTTAAAATAAATTTGAGTGGTAAGTTCAGAAAGGTACAAATATTGGAAAACTGAAAAATCACAGAAAGAGCAAAGGAGAAAACAATTTGAAATATAATACCTAAGCCTTCTGCTCTCATCTTTCTAATGACAATGTTCCCAAATAAAAAGAGCTCTTTTGTTATCTCAGATATATGCAGTTAGTTTCAAATAAAACATAAATCCAAAAATATCCTCTAAATGTGGACTCCTAGAATTATCAGGTTGTTTTCTTTATCCACAAACAGCACACCTCAGCATAGAAGATCAAGTGATGTTTTAGTAAAAAGTAACATCTACTTGGTTCTGGTATATTTTGGTACTTAATATTCAAGAATAGATAGTTACATAGAAATTCTAAACCCACATAATGGTTCATATCAAACAATGCCATCACATTATCAGTATTTAATTCAAAAAAGCTGCTCCCATTCTGCCCCAGTGCTCTCTCTCTCCTGAACTTCTTCACCCACACACATTGTAAAATACAACATATGTGGGTGCTAAGTATTTATTTATATAGATATAGAGTCCCATCATTCCTGCATTTAACTTTACATCAAGATTCCAGACCAATACAATTTCAAGTCAGGCTAAAGTAGAGCTGGTCTCCCTCCAAGCTCAATGACAATTAAAGATTTTGGATACTTTCTAGCTCTGCTACCTAAATGTAAATAAAAATCGTATGAAAACAGCAATCTAGATAGTCAAGATTTACTGCCTGTAATTGTTTAATGTTGTAGAATGGTTTCTCCATCTATTAAAAAAAAGTAATAATAAAGTTGCATATAATTCTAAATACATGACAGGCCTCAAAAAATATTAACTACATAAAGGTTAATTCAGTTTTCCCTGTACTATGTAACTCAGAAACCATAAAAGCCAGTTAATCTATAACCTGGTTCTCCATTAAAATTTATTTCTATTTTTTTAAGGACTGAGAACAGATTCCTCATTTTCTTGGTACCTAGAAATATTTAATAAATATGATGGCTTTGCAAATTTTTATTGTTTGTAAATCTTTACTATATAACTGCACATGCACAAAACATCTCTGAAAGAACACATAAGAAACCTAACAATGGTGGCTGCCTCTAAGACAACTAAGTTGACAGGAAGAGGATTTACTTTTCACTGTATACCGCCTTTTGTCCTGCTTGAAATTTTTATCATCCAAAAATATTTTATCATACGATTTAAAAATTGCAAAGTTAAAAGATTTTTATCACAGGCTTGGCGAACTTAAAAGTTAACAGAAACATTATACTTTTCACTTGTAATGTATATAGCATTTACTCTGATACTCTGATACCTAGAAATATGCTTTTCCCCAAATATACCATTTCATCATAAGTTACTGCTCAACTTAATTGTTAGAAGTAGGCTCAAGCTATTAAGACTATGCAAAACTGACAAATTACATTTTAACTCAATTTTTTAAAAACCCATTAATTTAACATATGAAGAAACATTCCTTTTAGAGTTGATGCAATGAAAATTAGACTTGCCAAGTTTCTTATCATATATGAATAAAATACAATGTCTATGGGTGTGAGTATTGATTTATATAGACATGGAGTCTCATCATTCCTACATTTAACTTACACAAATTCAACCACACCACAGCAAGGGCAGGGGGGCAACAGAAATACAAGGAAATGTGAACAGTGCCACTCAAGAACAGATGCTGCAGAGTCACCATGAGATTTCAGATCTAAACCAACTAATTTCTTTAGTTCTCAAAGTTCTAAAATATGACTCTAATATTAAGTATTTGTTTTATAACCTGGCTTCTAAATGACAGTGAATTATCTTGTGCTCAGTGAAGAAACACAATCTGGTAGAAAAATTAACTGTGGACTTGAGAAACAACCATGATCTGAAATGACATCTTTAAGAGATTTTTATAAGTTTTTATAAGTAATTTCTACTATGCAGCTTCAGAATCAACCATCTGATCACACCACTGTGTACAAAACATCCTAATCATTCTCTCTTGTTACTTAACTTCCAACTGTTACAGTGGCACATCAGTTACACTCTTATTAATAACCTCTGCAAAGATGCATATAATTATTCTATACCAAAGTCACTATGTTATATACCAATAAACTACTGCATTAAAAATTTTTTTAATTATTTTTTATTGAAGTGTGGTTGATACACAATCTTATACTGGTTTCAAATATACAACACAGTGGTTCAACAGTTCTCCATATTATAAATCCTCACCCACCCCCACTAGTGCAGTTATAATCTGTCAACACAAAAAGATGTTACAAAAAAAAAAAAAAAAAAAAAGATGTTACAGAATCACTGACTATATTCTCCATGCTGTACTACCATCCCCGTGACCAATTTATATTATGCTTGAGAATTTTGTGCCCGTTTATCTCCCTCATCCTCCCCAGACACCCACCCCAACCTTCTCCCAAAGTAACCGTAGTCACTTCTCAGTGTCTATGAGTCTACTGCTGCTTTCCTTTGTTTTTAGATTCTACAAATAAGTGAAATCACATGGTATTGGTATTTGTCTTTCTCCACCTGGCTTATTTCACTTAGCATAATACCCTCTAGATCTATCCATGTTGTTGCAAATGGCAGGATTTTTCTTTTTATGGATGAATAATATTCCATTGTGTATTCATCCCACACCTTCTTTATCCATTCATCTATTGATGAACACTTTGGTTGCTTCCATATCTTGGCTATTGTAAATAATGCAGTGATAAAACACAGGGGTGCATATATCTTTTTGAATCAGGGATTTTGTTTTCTTCAGGTAAATTCCTATAAGTGGAATTATGGGTCAAATGGTCAAAAATATTTCTATTTTTAGTTTTTTGAGGAACCTACATATATTACCTTCCACAGCAATTGCACCAATTGACATTCCCGCCAACAGTGTAGGAGGGTCCTACTTCTCCACATCCTCACCAACATTTATTTCTTGTCTTTTGGATAGTGGCCATTCTGACTGGTATGAAGTGATATCTCACTGTAATTCTGATTTGCATTTCCCTGATGATTAGCAATGTGGAGCATTATGTCATGTGCCTGCTGGCCATCTTCATCTCCACCCTTTTTTTAATGGGGTTATTTGTTTTTTTGGTGTTGAGGCATTATGAGCTCTCTCTATATAATTTTGGTTGTTAAACCTTTATCAGATAAATCATTTACAAATATATTCTGCCATACTGTAGGTTGCCTTTTTGTTCTCCTGATGGTGTCCTTTGCTGTACAGAAGCTTTTTAGTTTGACATAGTCCCAGTTTTCATTTTTGATATTTTTTCCCTTGCCGGAGAAGACGTGTCTGGGAAAAAATTGCTCCTACTTATATGCAAGAGATTTGTGCCTGTTTTCTTCTAAGTTTCACAGTTTCATGTCTTCTGTTCAGGTCTTTGATCTATTTTGAGTTTACTTTTGTTATTTGGAGTTAGACAGTAATCCAGTTTCATTCTCTTGCACATGGCTGTCCAGTTTTCCCAACACCAATTATTGAGGAGGCTGTGTTTTCCCCACTGTATATGCATGGCTCCTTTACTGCATATTAATTGGGCATATATGAGTGGGTTTATATCTGGGCTCTCTGTTGTTTCATTGATCTATGGCTCTGTTCTTGTGCCAGTACCATACTGTTTTGATTACTGTAGCTTTGTAGTATAGCTTGAAGTCAGGAAATGTAACACCCAGTTTTGTACTTTCACAGGATTGCTTTGGCTATTCGGGGTCTTCTGTGGTTCTATCTGAATTTTAGAACCATTTGTTCTAGTTCACCAATAAATGCTGTTGGTATTTTGATAGGGATTGCACTGAATCTGTAAACTGCTTTGGGCAGGATGGCCATTTTGAGAATATTAATTCTTCCTATCCATGAGCACAGGATAGATTTCCATTTATTGGTGTCTTCTTTAATTTCTCTCATGGGTGTCTTCCAGTTTTCAGAATACAGATCTTTCACCTCCTTGGCTTGGTTTATCTCTACGTATTTTATTCTTTTTGATGCAATTGTAAATGGAGTTGTTTTCCTGAAACTTTTCTTATTCAAGAAAAAAATCCTGCTGGCTAAAATGGGTCAATATATACTACTACTTCAACACAGCAGCAATCTAATTATCAACTAATGTGCAAGCTAATTGCTAGTTATATAATTTTAGACTATAAATTCAGTATCTTCTCCATACCACTTTTGTAATTTTTCTAGAAACCCTCCTCACTTTCCCTTTCCCAAGGCCATAGCCACCACCTAAATTCAGATCTTCATTCTCTAGTTGGAGTAGCTACCTGGATTTTCCTGACTAGAATCTTTCTCTTCTGTTCATCCTGCTATGTCATCAGATCAGTGGTCATCAATGAAAAATAAATGGCTCCCCAATTGTTTTTTACCTCCAAGTTGAAATCCTGTGATTCAATTACTACCACTACCTTGGAACTCACCTACTTAATTCTTAATTTTTCACTCCCTAAAATGAAACCTCTCCTAAATAATAAAAATCAGGCTCTTTTCTAACTGTAATTTTGCAACTTCCAATGCCTGGAATGCCTTTCCTTTTTCCCTTGACTAATCTGAATCCTTTGAACTCACAGCAACCACCTGGATTAAATTCCATGTTTCCCTGCTTTGTCATAAAAGATCACGTGTTGTTTCCTTTCAGTTACCCTGTTATCCTATTTATTATTTGTAAAAGGAGATATAAAATACCTGAAAGAACTGTTGAAAGATTAAATCCAATAAATAATCCTTATAAAGAACTTAGTACATAATGGGTGTTCAATAAATGGTATCTTATATGAAAGAACACTGTCCAGACAATTTCTCCTTATTCTTTATGTTAACAACCTTCACCAATTAAACAAAAGGCTTTTTTATAAAATAACTGCAAATTCATTCCAAAGGTAATTAGAATCCAAAGCTGCTTGCTTCTTTTTTTGTCTTATGACTTTTAGGGCAAGGATTACTCTGCCAAAATAAGTCTCAGTCTGAATGACCAAAAGGACCATTTTCTCATGTGAAGACTGGAAAAAAAGGATATGGCACTCAAGCCAGCCCAAGCATCTCCCAAAAGAATACAGACATTGTTTCAAACATCAAATCAAAGTACCCAAAACCTAAATCAAATCCAAGTACCCTGCCTCTCTTACAGCCAACCTACCCACCTGCAAGCACCAAAGATCACAGTCAGTCAAGAGAAGCACGAACCATCCAGAGGACCCAGGTTCAGGAGACAAAGACTCCACAGGTATGCAAAGAAAAGGGAATAGAAGGGGAAAAAGAGCTGGACAGAAAAGTAAGTGCTGATTCCCCAAGTTTTCCCTACCCACTTAAGTTGGTTGGGAGGAAGCAGACAGAATGGAAAGTAATCAACCACTTTTAGGAAAAATAAGACCTGACTTTGAATCTTGATCCCTGTGCTACCTATCCTAGGAAAGTTTCTTCACCTCTTCAAACCTCGGTTTCCTCATAAATGGTGACAGCTGTCTCACAGAATTAGTATGAAGATTAAGTAGGGTACATACTTCCTAGAATATGGTAGACACTCAACTGATATTGTTTCTGTCCCCTTTGTCTCTGACTTCCATGCATCACTTAGAAAAGAAAAAGTACCAAAGAAGAAGAAATGCTTTATGAAAGAAGAGGAAAGAAATGAAAGAACATACAGAAAAGATACTACCTAAATAAATATATTAGATACAACTATTAATATTATCTGACATTAAACCTAAAAGAAAAGCAAGCCACTCTGACAACCACTTCATGTGATTAAGAAAATGACTCTGATGTCAAGGTGCCAGATTCAAATTCTGGCCCCAACACTTACTAGTTGTGACATCTTGGGCAAAGCTACTTTTGGCTTTTTGAAACTCAATTTTCTTATCTGTAATGAGAATAATACTATTTATACTTCATAGGATTCTGGTAAAAATTAAATATGTGTGTTGATTTAATACCTAACAAGTTAATTATAGCAACTAAATTACTAAGCAACAGGAAACATTTATTTCTCCTTTAAAAAATTCTCATTAAAACAAGAAACAACTGTAATTCACAATCACAATATAGATAGGTTACACGGAAAGTAGTATAGCACAGAAAGAGACAAGCAATGACTCTATAGCATCTTATTACACTGATAGACAGTGACTGTAATAGGAGGAGTGAGGACTTGATCATATGGGTGAATGTTGAAACCAAAATGTTGTTCATGTAAAACCTGCATAAGATTGTATATCAGTGATACTTTAATACAAAAAAAAACAAGAAACAAATAATAGCATTAATTGTTGAGATGATCAAACTCAGTATTTCTAGTCTCAGAACTCCTTCACACTAAAAGTTGAGGAACCTAAAGATCTGTTTAAACGGGTTGTATCCATGTATATTTACCACATTAGAAATTAAAACTAAGAAAAATTTTGAATATCTATCATTTTAAGATAATAATTATCAACAATTACAGTTGGTCACTGAGCAACATAGTTTTGACCTGCATTGAGTCCACTTAGAATTTTTTTCAATAAATACATTGTAATTTTTTTTTGAGATTTTTGACTTGTAAAAATATTTTTTCCTCTAGCTTACTTCATTGTAAGAATACAATATAATACATATAACATACAAAATGTGTTGGTAACAGTAAGCTCTTAGTAGTTAAGTTTTGCGGGAGCCAAAAGTTATACATAGACTTTCAACTGTGCAGGGGTTGGGTTTAACTGTATTTGTTAATGTAAGTAACATTTTATATTTTAAAACATAGCAACATTTTTTCTTTTGGGAGAAGAGTGGCACTGTGTTACATTTCTCCAAATCTCCTTAATGTCTAGTGTAATAGGATACCATCTAAAATCTTAATATGTGCTCCTGCATTCACTCTGTTGCAATGTTACTTTGAAGTCTATGAGGAAAATCTGGTTAACAACCTTTCCTGGTAACTGCATATTCCTTTTTGCTATTACACTGAAACTCACAAGCGGCAGTTTTTAAAGATTAGGTAAAATTTGGAATCTGAAGCTCTATCAATTAGCTTTTTCATACATAGTTCCATTAAAATTGTTCTATATTGCATTTTAGATGGATCTTTCATATATTCATGATTTTTTAACATCACACATTATATGGAAAATATTGGTGCATCAGGGTATGTGATTTTCCAGATGTTGACATATTTCATTGTATAGTATTAAAAATCAAATCTGTTAATATCACAAATGGTCTCACCAGAGAAGTCTATGAAGTAATAGGAAGCTGTCAAATACACTGTGGCAGATACAAGTTTCTAACACTCTTATTTTCACTTGAAACCTACTATTTTATCATTAGCAACACTTTTCCTTGAAGTGACAAGTTCACTTCTTTTTGAAAATAAGTCTGCTAGATATCCAAGTCTAAATAACCAAAATTTATCATTCCTTCAAGTAAAACTGGTGTTACATGAAAAAGCCATCAGTTCTGTTTCCAACTCACTCACACAATTGGCTTTCATTAAACCCATTACAGGACAACTACGCAATGAAGGGCTTTATGCGTACCTCCCTTTCTATCACACAAATATGAAAAAGATGTATCCTCAAGGCTCAGTATTTCATAAAATGAGTAAATTTTACTGTTTCAGTAAAGATATTAAGTGAAACTGGAGTGTTTCTTGACTTTTTTTTTTCAGAATGCATGTTGGTAAAGAACACAATCATTACTAATCCAATTTATTACCACTATCTTGATTCGTGGCAAGGCGCCAGCAGTTCGACCCACCATTATTATGCGCCATTAGTGAAAATGTCAGTGAAGTGAAAATGGCAAAAAATATCTTAAAACAATTACTAAAATAGTTCTGACCTCTGCCTCTCAACAGTATGCTACCCTAAGAAAATGATACCCTCTCCCACAGGGCCTCGGACTGCAGGAGCAGAATTTCAACACTGCTAATATCCAAAATAAAATCCCTAGAGCAGAGTAAATCTAGATTAGCAAAGCAAAGCACAGTGCTCCAAGTAAGGGCACCAGAGAACCCCATAAATGTAGTTACCCTGAATTAACGCAAAAATGGTCATCAAATGAGGTCATGAAAAAAATGCAAAGGGCTTTTCATTCACACCGATAGAGAACAACTGTGCATTTGAGAGATGAATATGATTAGTCATTAACGGTTGTTTTTCTTTTTAAAAAAAGAACAAACTGGTATGAGTGTATTCTGTTAGCCCATGTTTAGTAAAATTCTAAAATAAATGTGGCAATGGCAGCCTTCTCTACCATTTCCCCACTGTAACCATCCAGCCCTCAGGCCAAGGTCATATAATTCTCCTCCTTTCCCTTATCTAGGCCCTTCCAGTAAGATCTCACTCATCAGTACAGTTCAAACTGGTAGGAAAATACTCATTGTTTATCATTTCTCACAACCCTCTGTTTCTTTTCTTTAGCTTCAGGTTTGAGTAGGTAAGCACCTACTTCATGAAGTGTCTGTTTGGAATGGGGTGCCAAGCCCATGGCACCAATTCAGTTCAAAAGCTCTGAGTTGACTGAAACACATTACACACAAGCCCTTTAATCTGTAAACTAGAACCAATAATTCTAGTCAACACCTATGTTTTAAAGATCTTCAGTGTACTTCAACTGGAAACCCAGAATTTAACTCAAACACATCAACTTCAGATCATGTCAAAAACGTTTACTTTAACAGAACTAAAAACAATGAACTCAGGGGCAGTTTATTCACATCACTAATCTATGGCACAAATTTGGTTTCAACATTCCATTTACTAGCTGTGTGATTTCTGGGGGAATTTCCACTTACTATCTGTGTGATTTCTCGGGGAGTTTCCACTTACTACTTGTGTGATTTCTGGAGGAGTTACCATTAACATCTCTAATATGTGTCTTCACGGGGAAAATGAGGACAATAACAGTACCACTTCAGAGCAGTGAAATACAGTTTAAACTAGAGGATTTATTTATTTAACCCAGGGTCTAATACATGACAGGCATACAATAAATCACTGCTAATATTAAGACTTCAAAGATCAATTCCTCTTTCTAGTATAAGTCAAAATGAGCTAGGCATATCAGCTGAACCAGTAAGAAAATAAGAGAAAACTTTCCTCAGATTTCAACCACCTATTTATTTACCAACTTATAAACATAACTGTGAATAAATTTTCACCATGCTGCATATTACCTTCTTAGAATGTGATGAGCTTTAGTATCTAAAAATTTAGTGTATATACTTGCTTAACATTGAGATTTAAATAGAACTTCAATGGTCACAAACACTTTCCAGTAGACACTGTGCAGTTTAAGAGTAATGAACTATAGCACCCATTAGGATTACCTCATCTAGGAGGAAAATGTATGACCACTGAGGAAATAAAAAATCATAAACTTTTACAAGACACAGACTATGACATCTAGGGTTCAATAAAATCCTCCAAAATCTCTCAAGAATACAAACAAAAAAGTTAGGTGGTACATGCACTACTGTTTGTTCCACTTTCTCTGTAATTTTCTTTATGCAATATAGTATTGCATTAAAAGCTGAACCACCTATGTAAAAAAATGGTAAAAGAACTCAAGTAGAGGAGGAGCCAAAATGGCAGGGTGAGTAGTTCAGCAGAAATCTCCTCCCAAAATCATACATATTTTTGAAAATACAACAAATACAACTATTCCTAAAAGAGACACCAGTGGATACAGTACAACAGCCAGGCTACATCTACATCTGTGAGAACACAGCATCACACGAAGGGGGTAAGATACAAGCCGCAGCCTGGCGGGACTCGAGCGCCCCCCTACCCCAACCCCCGGCGGGAAGAAAGGAGTCAGAGTGGGGAGGGAGTGAAACCCCAGGACTGCTAAACCACCAGCTCTAGTAATCCTCACTGGGAGCACAGACACACGGTGCAAGGTGTGCTGGATATTAGAGAAACAGAAAAGCAAAACCTGCGAGCAGGTCCCAGGAACTGGCGCCCCTGGGACAAAAGAAAAGCAGGTGCTTTTTGCAAGTCTTAAAGGGACAGGGACCTCACAGCTGGACGAAGTCGTCCCAGCACACTCAGCCCAGCATCTGGGAATTGGGGAAACTCTAAGCAACCTAGTACCCTGGGAGGCAGCACAGCTCTGAAGCCCCTCACGGAGATAAGCAGCCTGCCAGTCGTTCCCTGAACAGGTGCAGACCGTGAAACATCGGCCAAGTAGCAGGAGAGCAGGGCAGCGGCGGCGCCAGAGAGGCCCAGGGAAGGCCAGCGCAAGCCGCCGGCAGCAGTGCCAGAGGGGCCCGGGAACGTCGCGCACGAGCCGGAGGTGGCAGCAGTGCCAGAGGGGCCGGGGAGTGGCCAGCGCGAGGCAGCAGCAGCGCAAAGAGCACCAAGACCAGCATGAGCAAGCCCGTGAGGGCCGAGCGATCTGCGGCGATGGCGACCGAGCGACCCATGCACGAGGGCGGCGGTGGCACCAGAGGGGCCCAGGAGCGGCCTGCGGGAGCCAGCAGCGGAGGAGCGGCCCAGGATCAGCCACGCCCCCAGCAGCGCCCAGAATCTCACCATGGCGCACAGCTGCCTACGCCAGACTGAAAGGCCGCAGCCAGCACACAGCTGCCCAGTGGAGGAGCTGTTTTCACAGGAGAACACACCTGGCACACCTGCCACTCCCCGCAGGGCTCTGCCCTATTCTGACCAAGACCCCACCCACAGAAGCTTAGGGGATTAACCCAGAGGCTGCTCCAGAAGTGTGGGTAACCGACACAGGCAGCGGAGAATGGCAAGGCCACCAGCAAGCAGGAAAGCACTTTATTCTCCCACCTGACATACACGCTACCTGCCTACAGATAACTCTATCACCATTAAAAGGCAGAAGAATTTGGTCCAGTCCAAAATTTCACAGACAACCCCTGAGAGAGGGCCTGGGGAGATAGACTTAACCAATCTCCCAAAAAAGAATTCAAAATAAAGGTCATAACCATGCTGATGGATCTGCAGAGAAATATGCAAGACCTAAAGGAGCAAGTACAGGGGAAGAATACAGAAATAAAACAATCTCTAGAAGGACTTAAGAGTAGACTGGATGAGGTGCAAGAGGCCGTTAATGGAAAAGAAATCAGAGAACAAGAACACAGAGAAGCTGATGCAGAGAGAGACAAAAGGATCTCCAGAAATGAAACAATATTAAGAGAACTGTGTGAACAATACAAACGGAACAATATTTGCAATATAGCGGTACCAGAAGAAGAAAAGAGAGAAAAAGGGATAGAAAGTATCTTCCAAGAAATAATTGCTGAAAACTTCCCCAAACTTGGGGAGGAAAATGGTCTCTCAGACCACGGAGGCCCACAGAACTCTGAACACAAGAGACCCAAAGAGGACAACACCAAGACATATAATAATTAAAACAGCAAAGATCAAAGACAAGGACACAGTATTAAAGGAAGCCAGAGAGAGTAAAAAGGTCACCTACAAAGGAAAACCCATCAGGCTATCATCAGACTTCTCAACAGAAACCATACAGGCCAGAAGAGAATGGCATGATATATTTAATGCAATGAAACAGAGAGCCTTGAACCAAGAATACTGTACCAGCACAATTATCATTTAAATATGAAGGAGGGATTAAACAATTTCCAGACAAGGAAAAGTTGAGGGAATTTGCCTCCCACAAACCACCTCTAAAGGGTATTTTAGAGGGACTGCTCTAGATGGAAGCACTCCTAAGGCTAAATAGATGTCACCAGAGAAAATAAAATTACAGCAAAGAAAGCAGACCAACCAAATACTGAGTAAAGGCAAAAAAATAAAATCAACTACTCGCAAAAGGAGTCAAAGGAAACACAAAAGAACACAGAATAAAACACCTCAAACATAAAGATTGGAGGAGGAGAAATAAGAAGGGAGGTAAAGAATCATTAGACTGTGCTTACAATAGCTTAATAAGCGAGTTAAGTTAGACAGTAAGATAGTAAAGAAGCTAACCTTGAACCTTTGGTACCAACAAATCTAAAGCCTGCAATGGCAATAAGCACAAATCTCTCAATAATCACCCTAAACGTAAATGGACTGAAAGCACCAATCAAAAGACACAGAGTGACAGAATGGATAAAAAAGCAAGACCCATCTATATGCTGCTTACAAGAGACTCACCTCAAACCCAAAGACATACACAGACTAAAAGTCAAGGGATGGAAAAACATATTTCATGCAAACAATAGGGAGAAAAAAGCAGGTTGCAGTACTAGTATCAGTGAAAATAGACTTCAAAACAAAGAAAGTAACAAGAGATAAAGAAGGACATTACATAATGATAAAGGGCTCAGTCCAACAAGAAGATATAACCATTATAAATATATATGCACCCAATACAGGAGCACCAACATATGTGAAACAAATACTAACAGAATTAAAGGAAGAAATAGAATGCAATGCATTCATTTTACGAGACTTCAACACACCACTCACTCCAAAGGACAGATCCACCAAGACAGAAAATAAGTAAGGACACGGAGGCATTGAACAACACACTAGAACAGATGGACTTAACAGACATCTACAGAACTCTACACCCAAAAGCAGCAGGATACACATTCTTCTCAAGTGCACATGGAACATTCTCCAGAATAGATCACATAGTAGGCCACAAAAAGAGCCTCAGTAAATTCAAAAAGATTGAAATTCTACAACCAACTTCTCAAACCACAAAGATACAAAACTAGCAATTAATTGTACAAAGAAAACAAAAAGGCTCACAAACACATGGAGGCTTAACAACATGCTTCTAAATAACCAATGGATCAATGACCAAATTAAAACAGAGGTCAAGCAATATATGGAGACAAATGACACCGACAGCATAAAGCCCCAACTTCTGTGGGATGCAGCAAAAGCAGTCTTAAGAGGAAAGCACACAGCAATCCAGGGCTATCTAAAGAAGGAAGAATATTCCCAAATGAATAGTTTAAAGTCACAATTATTGAAACTGGAAAAAGAAGAACAAATGAAGCCCAAAGTCAGCAGAAGGAGGGACATAATAAAGATCAGAGAGGAAAAAACTAAAATTGAGAACAATAAAATAATAGAAAAAAATCAATGAAAACAAGAGCTGGTTCTTTGAGAAAATAAACAAAATAGATAAGCCCCTAGCCAGACTTACTAAGAGAAAAAGACAAATCTAGACATATCAACATAATCAGAAATGAGCAAGGAAAAATCATGGCAGACCCCACAGAAATACAAAAAATTATTAGAGAATACTACAAAAATCTATATGCTAACAAGCTGCAAAACCTAGAAGAAATGGACAACTTCCTAGAAAAATACAACCTTCCAAGACTGACCAAGGAAGAAACAGAAAATCTAAACAGACCAATTACCAGCAAAGAAATTGAAGCAGTAATCAAAAAACTGCACAAGACCAAACCCCTGGGCCAGATGGATTCACCTCTGAATTTTATCAGACATATAGAGAAGACATAATACCCATTCTCCTTAAAGTTCTCCAAAAAACAGAAGAGGATGGAATACTTCCAAAACTCATTCTATGAAGCCAGCATCACTCTAATACCAAAACCAGGCAAAGATCCCACCAAAAAAGAAAATTACAGACCAATATCCCTGATGAACATACATGCAAAAATACTCAAAATATTAGCAAAACGAATTCAAAAATACATCAAGAGGATCATACACCATGATCAAGTGGGATTCATCTCAGGGATGCAAGGATGGTACAACATTCGAAAATCCATCAACATCATCCACCACATCAACAAAAAGAAGGACAGAAACCAAATGATCATTTCCATAGATGCTGAAAAAGCATTCAACAAAATTCAACATCCATTCATGATAAAAACTCTCAACAAAATGGGTATACAGGGCAAGTGCCTCAACATAATAAAGGCCATATACGACAAACCCACAGCCAACATCATATTTAACAGCGAGAAGCTGAAAGCTTTTCCTCTAAGATTGGGAACAAGACAGAGATGCCCACCCTCCCCACTGTTATTCAACACTGTACTGGAGGTCCTAGCCACGGCAATCAGACAAAACAAAAAAATACAAGGTATCCAGATTGGTAAAGAGGAAGTTAAACTGTCACTATTTGCAGATGACATGATATGTACGTAAAAAACCGTAAAGACTCCATTCCAAAACTACTAGAACTAATATCTGAATTTAGCAGTTAGAGGGTACAAAATTAATACACACAAATTTGTTGCTTTCCTGTACACTAGCAATGCATTAACAGAAAGAGAAATCAGGAAAACAATTCCATTCACAATGGCATCAAAAAGAATAAAATCACCTAGGAATAAATCTAACCAAGGAAGTGAAAGAGACCTATACCCTGAAAACTGCAAGACACTCTTAAGAGAAATTAAAGAGGACACTAACAAATGGAAACTCATCCCATGCTCTTGGCTAGGAAGAATTAATACTGTCAAAATGGCCATCTTGCCTAAAGCAATCTACAGATTCAATGCAATGCTTATCAAAATACCAACAACATTCTTCAACAAACTGGAACAAATAGTTTTAAAATTCATATGGAACCACAAAAGACCCTGAATAGTCAAAGTAATCCTGAGAAAGAAGAATAAAGCAGGGAGCATCTTGCTTCCCAACTTCAAGCTCTACCACAAAGCCACAGTAATCAAGACAATTTGGTACTGGCATAAGAACAGATCCACAGACCAGTCGAAGAGAATAGAGAGTCCAAACATTAACCCAATTAATATATGATAAAGGAGCCATGGACATACAATGGGGAAATGACAGCCTCTTCAACAGCTGGTGTTCACAAAACTGGACAGCTACATGTAAGAGAATGAAACCGGATCATTGTCTAAACCCATACACAAAAGTAAACTCGAAATGGATCAAAGACCTGAATGTAAGTCATGAAACCATAAACTCTTGAAGGAAAACATAGGCAAAAATCTCTTGGACATAAACATGAGTGACTTCTTCATGAATATATCTCCCCGGGCAACGGAAACAAAAGCAAAAATGAACATGTGGGACTATATATCAAGCTGAAAAGCTTCTCTCCAGCAAAAGACACCACCAAGAGAACAAAAAGGCATCCTACAGTATGGGAGAATATATTCATAAATGAAAGATCCGATAAAGGGTTGACATCCAAAATATATAAAGAGCTCACACACCTCAACAAACAAAAAGCAAATAATCCAATTAAAAAACGGGCAGAGGAGCTGAACAGACAGTTCTCTAAAGAAGAAATTCAGATGGCCAATAGGCACATGAAAAGATGCTCCACGTCGCTAATCATCAGAAAAATGCAAATGAAAACCACAACGAGATATCACCTCACACCAGTAAGGATGGCTACCATCCAAAAGATAAACAACAACAAATGTTAGCGTGGTTGTGGAGAAACAGGAACCCTCCTACACACTGCTGGTGGGAATGTAAACTAGTTCAACCATTGTGGAAAGCAGTATGGAGGTTCCTCAAAAAGCTCAAATTGAAATACCATTTGACCCAGGAATTCCACTTCTAGGAATTTACTCTAAGAATGCAGCATCCCAGTTTGAAAAAGACAGATGCCCCCCTATGTTTATTACAGCACTATTTACAATAGCCAAGAAATGGAAGCAACCTAAGTGTTCATCAGTAGATGAATGGATAAAGATGTGGTACATATACACAATGGAATATTATTCAGCCATAAGAAGAAAACAAATCCTACCATTTGCAACAACATGGATGGAGCGAGAGGGTATTATGCTCAGTGAAATAAGCCAGGTGGAGAAAGACAAGTACCAAATGATTTCACTCATATGTGGAGTATAAGAACAAAGAAAAAACTGAAGGAACAAAACAGCAGCCAAATCACAGAACCCAAGAATGGACTAACAGTTACCAAAGGGAAAGGGACTGGGGAGGATGGGTGGGAAGGGAGGGATAAAGGGGGTGGGGGGAAGGAAAGAAAGGGAGCATTACAAATAGCCCCCTGTATATATGTGTATAATGTGGGGGGGGACAGTTCACAGGGAGGGCTGTGCAACACAGAAAGGACAAGTAGTGATTCTACAGCATTCTACTATGCTGATGGACAGCGACTGTAATGGGGTTTGTGAGGGGGACTTGGTTATGGGGGGAGTTCTGTAAACATAATGTTCCTCATGTAACTGTAGATTAAGTATACCAAAAAAAAAAAAAGAAGAAAAGGAAACTAAAAGAATAAAAAAAAAAAAGCTCAAGTTAAAAATAAAATCAAACTAGAAAATAAAACTGTAAAAGTCCAACTCTGATAACACTTACATAACCAAATATAACATGCTTTTAAAAGTAACTTTTGCTTATTTCACCTTGATGATTTACTTCTATAGAAGTAAAATGTAGGACAAAAACATTATTAACTTTTACCCATTAAATGAAGCAAAAGGCGTCTTTGAATAACCCACACAACTGTCTAAAATCTCCATGTTATCTAATAAAACATGAAAATAATTAGTAATTTAAAGACCATCTGACACTGGTGAAAGATTCCTGACTGTACTTCATGAATGAATATCAAGCACTGAAGAGTTAGAGGGGATCCAGCTATATGAAAAGGATATAAGGTTCATTTTGACCTCACTTTTTAAATGACAGAATAATTTCAACAAGATCAAGTCTTGCACTATTGCACTTAGCTGTAACCGAGCGGGAAATTAAGTTTTGCTTTCCTTTTCATTTTTCATTACAAGAAATTACTTTCCTTTTGTAACTCTCTATTTTTAAGGAAGGAGGTAAAATTCAAAAATGATACAGTTGCTGCTGCAAAGTATGAACAATGAGAGCAGTGGTGGTGAGAGGGAAAGGGCTAGCACAAGCCTAACAAAGGCCCAGCACACCGGCTATGGCTAAACCCAGAGTATGAAAGGACTCTTTGTCTTTCTGGTCAATGCAAGGCCATTGAACATCCCAGTATATAGTTTAAAAAAAAAAAAATGCAGGAGAAGAGGGAGGATGGGGAGGTTCTGCGTCTTTAGGGGATATCTCCTCAGCTGCCTGGCTACAATAAGGTTGAAGACTGCAAAGACACAGAAAAGCTTTCCAAGCTTGCAGCTACCCAGTCTTTGTCTATTAACACAGACCAGCAAAAAGGACTCATGTGGCCTGCTTATACATAAATCTCACTCTACTGTTAAACAAAATTCCAGGAATTGCATTTCCAACTCACACTGACCCTTTCAATCTAGTTCACTCAGAAAACTACAGAAATAGTTTCTTGGCTTCCAATTTAGACTCCAGCAATAATAATCCCATCCCTTTTGCTTGAGCAGACATCACAAGAGTTTAAATTAAGAAAGACACTTCATTTTTTTCATTCAAATGCTTTTCAAAAAGCCAAGTAACCAAAGAATGTTCTCTAATAAAGGCAACAGTTCAACTGTTTAACATAGGTTCACAACAGAGACCTCATGTTTCAATTTCAGTACATTATACTTACTTTGAAAATAGTAAAACCTTCAGTGTATGAATCATAACCATTTTCCTCACTGCCATAACTTAATAAGCTGAAGTAAAGTTAGTAAAAGATGCTATCATAGTTTAAATTTGATAACCCATTGTTTAATTATCTATAAAACTAGAGTTGGCGTAAGACATTATTTCCTTTGATGTTATAAACAAAGAAAAGGGTTATTCTCTGGTATTAAGAATTAAGATAAAAAATAGAAATGTTGATTTGCTTAAAAATACAAACACACACACACACACACAAAGTTAGTATGTCCTCCTTCCTGGAAATCTTCATTTCAAAATCCCACTCCATGACTAAGATTTTATATATGCACATGGCTAACTTTATGCAGGACTGGATTAGAATTCACTTATGTGATAAATTGCATATTCATTTTAATAACTGAAGTTTATTCTGATAATTACATAGATTTTTAACTAGAAATTCTGCTTGTAACAATACTTTAAGAATTACTGAATTCTGTCTTTTGAGTTGTAGTGGGTAGGAGAAATCATATAATCAGAGATTTGGAAGAGCTGTGGGCAGCAATTTTATCAAAATAAATGTCTAACTGAAAAAAGGGAAAAAAAGACTCAAAAATTAAGTAACGTGCTGAAGGTCCACAGCTAAATTTTCTTTAAATGATAGTTAAGAATAAATAGCCAAATTCATGTACATTTTGTAAGCTCATCTTACTGGTTCATAACTTGCAAAGGAATAAATCTACTAGTCCCAAAGGGCCTCTAAACAATTTTCTGGAAACCACACTAACTTCTGAAATGCAATGGTATTTCAGTGAGAATAAAGGGGTATAATAAAAACAAAGACTGGCAGCTAAATTTGTTTGGTAAGTAAGAGAAAGAAGTATTTTGAAAATAGGACAACAAAAATCATAGCTATAACCACAGCCTGTAGAGCCTGTAGATCTGTATGTAGATGCTCTGTGCTATTAACTATAACTAGTTGTTTTAAAATTACTTGATCACTGCCGGAAAAAGACAAATTCAAATGGTACAGAGTATATAAAGTAGAAAGTACTGGTACAGAAAGATAGAAGGTACGAAATACTTCCTTCACTCAATCTCTTCCTCCTAAAGGTAATAACCATTATCAAGTTCCTTATTCATCTTCCAGGAAATTTTCTACACATATTCATATGCCATTTTTTTCACAACTCTTAAAAATTGTTTCTAAAATTAATCATTGTGACTGTTCTAAAATTATATAAAATGTCATGTTTAAGAAAGGAGAATGAATAGTAATTGCATTAGAGGGAGTGAGGATTTAATAATATAGCTAACTGTTGAACCACTGTATTGTACATTTGAAACCAATATAAGATTGTATATCAACGATACTTAAATTTTTTTTTAAAAAGGAGAATGAATTTTCTAAATATGGGTCATTCTCAATTATGAACACATGATACTGAATATTGTTAGATGAGAAAAAAGTTGTAAAATAGAAAAGATAAATGTACCAAGTGTTAACAGAACTATTTGGTCTAATACTGCAACTATAAAGACTATTTTTAGCATTTAATTTCACACAATGGAGCCATTTAAAAAATACACATACTATTTAAATGACATTGTCACTTTTGACAAGCTACATAGTCTATTAACCTTTACAACTATTCCTCAGTGTAGCCCATCTTCATCTCCCCCATTTATTTTCAGTTACATCTTATTAAATCTGTTACAATCCAATAATCACTCCTTTATAAGTAAAATTAGACCAAATCATAAACTAATAATGGTATTCCAAGTCCTGATGAAACAAAAAAAGAACGCAAATCTAATACACTATACATATGCAGTCTTTGGAAAGAAAGTCTTAATAGATCTGAAATTCAAGATACCAGATTTGAATATGCATATTCCAACTGATGGAGGCAAAGGGAACCCATGGTAATGAATATGAATCCCAACACCTCACATTACCAAAAATACTTACCAGTATAAGATCAACTGTATGAACTTTAAAATCAGACTTGAGCTAGAATCCCATGTCTACCAAGCTTTGTTTTCTAACCTGTATGGTATTCTTGACAAGCCTGGCACCTAGTAGATAGACATTCAACAAATAATATCAATTAGTATTATTACTATTACTAGTAGCAGTAGTATTTTAAAGGAGAGCTTTCATAAATTGTAATAAATGCAAATGCTTCCTACATTGTAATACTTCAAACACAAAATTGCCAACAAATCAAAGTTCCTACCATAACTGAAAAATGTACATCTACATGTAAATATACAGTATACTTTCT
Source organism: Manis pentadactyla (assembly GCF_030020395.1). Classification (NCBI taxonomy): domain Eukaryota; kingdom Metazoa; phylum Chordata; class Mammalia; order Pholidota; family Manidae; genus Manis; species Manis pentadactyla. The sequence continues at coordinate 15,286,643 of NC_080022.1, forward strand.
CTATTTATAAGTGCACATATACAATAGTTAAGCTTCAAGAAATGTGAAATGTTTTGTATCTAATATTTTGACGTAAATTAAAATATCAAAAATACTGCCTGAGCACACCTTCACTTTTCCATTTGGCCTTGTGAAACAACTTTTACCTCAACCCAGAGAGTTGGGAGGGGAAACTTTAGCTTCTTTTATGAGATCCTAACTGTAACACTCGGGTATACATTAGCCATTACAAACCATTTCTTTGCCTTCCAACCTTTAAGTTGTTACTATTGAAAGCAATCATGATACATGAAGATTTTGATGAAAATCTGTGAGCAGCAGTTCATTCCCTAACTGCTCTCATATCAGAATTCCTTAATTCTGAATGCAGGCAGCACTTACCATACTTCACTTGCCATCTTTGCAGGCAACTCACAAATCTCTTTCTTTCACATCTGTTTCATTACCAGATAGAAAATGGGAAAGATCCACTAGTATGGGTTAAATGACATTTAATTAAGCTTCTTGAACTGCTGTCAATTTTGCCAACTAAAACACTGCTTCAAAATATGCTACCTAAGAATGCTAAGTAGCCACTGATTATTCTATCATTTTCATATTACAAGCATATTATCAAAACTTTGTACAATACAAAATTTTTTAACTACTCACAATTCTATCTCCCTAGGCCACTCCTAGCATTTTTACCTATTTCCTTCCAATCCTTTCCCTTATGTGTGCATTTTCTTTAGAACTTAATACAATGTACATACAATTACTATCTTTTACTTATTAAAACATGTACTTTGCTATGAAATTACATATTCATTACTGCATTTAAAAAATAACTTATTATGTTTTGAAACTTTTAAGATATAAAACTACAAAGAAGAAATTTAAAAACCATTCAGCCACCAGCCAGTAATAATCACTCTTAACAATTCAGTGTATTTCCTTTTAGTCCAAACAGAATTAACTGTTTGATTTCAATTCTCTATTGCTAATGAAACTCTTAATAGAACATGGAATTTTCCCTAATAATGGCCTGAACTAACTTTGGCCCTATTCAGGTTACCATTAGTTCAAACTACCATCCTGATTTGAAAAAGTGATTATCATTTGCAAATCTTCAAAACTATAATCCCCAGCATGCAGCAGCCCAGAAATAACTTCCCAAAGGGAAAGAACACCATTGAAAGCATCAAATTGAGAGAAAACTAATTTCTATCAAAACCAGAAGAATACTCTAAACTATAATCACCCTTTCAAATAAATGATGTATTTGAAGACTAGGCAAAGATTGAATATAAAAAACTAAGCAAAGAGTAGAATTCCCTTTAAAAAGACATACTAAAAAAAGACACAAAAGCCACACAAATTATTTTTTCCAAGGGAGATTATGTGCAGCTAGAAGACTGAAGTAAAACTAAAGTTTAAAAAACTGATGGGATAAATTTTACAACACAACTCTATAAGATTAGGGTCAAAATAACAGGAGACATAGTTCTTTCTTAGTGTTTCCTTCTCACTGGTATGTACTCTTACTGTAGCTCTCCTGTAAAAAGAAAAATGTTACTCCTTTGACAGATCCTGACCTGATCATTCAAGTCTGTTAGGAAGCCCAGGAAAAAGTCACTGCAGGTTATCTAGATACATCTCACCTCCCAAAGTCCTTCAAACCAGCTACTGCCTGCCCACTCCACTGTATGTTGTCAGCTTTCCTAGTTCCATGACACTATCTCCTCCCACCTCCATTTTGGCCCTATACCTTTGATCTTGCTGTTTGCCAACCCCCTGAATTGACAACACCACTGAAATCACCATCTAATCACCACCAAATAGACTGGAATACTCTATCTGACCTTCAGTCCCATCCACCACACCATCAGGAAAGAGGACAAAAGCTCAATTTTGGATTCTGTGGATTGAAACCCACTACTCATCTGGTCTAATGATAAACATCAATGTCTACCAAAGATATGCCTTAGCTTATATAAAGCTCAAATGCAATGCAGACCTACAGAGAAGAGCACACTTTATTCTGTAAGATTTACTCATTCATCCACTCACTAATTCACTCAATAAATATGTATTAAGAGCCTACTTCATAACAGACATTGATTTTAGGAACAGGACAGTGATTGACAACACAAAGTCCCCACCCTCTCGGGACTTATATAAAACCAGTTAACAGTCTGTCAATATCTTGGTAAATGACATATTCATCCTCTGGCTTTAATCTTTATATATACCCAAATACTAAACAAATTAAAAATTGTAAAACAAGTGTACAAAAAAGAGGGGTGCAGGTATTTTTATTAAATGACATGAACAGAATCACAAAGTAATCTACAAGCAAAAAACACTATGTTGGAAAAATACAGAAGTTTTTACGCTTAAAGGCTATCAAATCTCAATCTCATGCTGAAAAACAATGGATACCTATTCTGTATGTGATCAAAGGTGACTACAAAATAATCTGTAAGGGCTTAACAATCAATGCCTTATTATAGGCAACACACACAGTCAACCTTCAAATAACAGGGGTTTGAACTGTGTAGGTCCACTTATACGTGGATTTTTTTCAATAAATATATTGGATTTTTTTGGAGACTTGCAACAATTTTAAAAAACCTTTTCTTTTATCTAGCTTACTTTACTGTTAGAATACAGTATATAATCATATAAAATATGTATTAATCGACTGTTTATGTTATCAGTAAGGCTTCCAGTCAACAGTAGGCTAGAAGTACATTTTTGGGGAATCAAAAGTTACATGCAGATTTTTGACTGGAGGGGGAGTCAGTGTCTCTAACCCCCACCATTGTTCAAGGGTCAACTGTATGAGGCAACTAGCACACACAAGACTTAAAGGGAATTATTAAATGCCCATCTGTGCAGGGCACTGTACTACAAAACACAAGTCTTATCCTCAAAGACCTTACAATTTGATCAAAATAAAATATGTGTATAACAAAAACCATTCAAGAAGTTTTTTCAGGAAAGCAGATCAGTGACGTCAATGACTACAGGAATTCAAGAAACAAATATTTGTGGACTGGATGATCAGTAGCCATTCCACAAGTAAGAACAGACTGAAATGGATTGTAGAGGACAATTAAGTTTGAGAAGACTATAGGGAACAAAAACACAGTGACAAGAACGTACCTAGAATATTCTATGACTATAAACCACGACTGGCATGGGTACTGCAAGTGAACTGGAGGTACGCACATCAGAAAGTCACATGATGTCAGAGCTAGAAAGGACTCCAATTCTATCACATTCTTCCCAGATGACAAAAGTGAAACTCAGGAAATTCACTAAATAAGGCCACAAAGTAAGTCAATGGCAAAGTCAAGATTATAACCCAAGTTTTGCTGATGCTTATAATTGAACATTACCTCCCTATTGCGTCTGAGGTAAGTGCAGAACATTCTTAGAGAAAACATGTAGGAGGCAATTAGGCTAAGGTCCAGGTTAATAAACACTAGGATTTGTTGTCATCTTAAAGATAATGTTTAAAACCATAGGAACAGATGAAATCTTGGACAAGTATATGGAAGAAAACAAGAGCCAAAGATCAAATCTGAGAAACTATGCAGGGGATCATGCTTTCTTCCTACCACAACCCCATTTTAGCTCATAGAATAGATACTGCTGCCATTTATTCACATTAATGAAATGGTGTTTGTGGATAAAGTGAAGGTTCCTATGGCCAGGATTCTCATCTGGTCCTGGTCAGCTAGCTCACTACACACGTGTGGGCAATACATTTTTACTGACTCTAAAAAAAGAGCTCCTCCCAGTGCTATGGGCTGCTGTATGGCTACAGAAGAACAGAGACTGGAGTGGTGGCAGCGCCGAGGACAGAGACTGAGACTGCTGTCAGGGCAGAGAGGCCCAGAGGCAGGGACTGGCTTGCTGCATGCAGACGTGCTCTGAGGGGACGGGATTCTAGTGACTGACCCGCCACCGTGGGAATAAAGTTGGGTATAAACCCTTTCACTTCAAGAACGTTCCACTGTTATTCCTTGGTCTCACTGAACCCATAGTGAACTTGTCCAGGGCTGAAACCCACTGGCAAGACAATATCACTGTGCTTGTGCAGGCTATTTTTGTTTCTTCTCCTCTAAGCAGCAGCCTTGCAAGACAAGCCCTGTCTGAGGCTGCAAGTATCCCAAGTCTGCTGATGACTCTGATTCTGTTCAACCCCAAGACAGAAGGGATGAAGAAGCAACTTGTGCTGGTATTTGAGGGAACCAATGTAATCACACCCTTACTCCTTCAAAATTCTCACTGAGAGAGAGAAAGATATCAAAAAAGAATAAAAATGTCAGCTTTACTTCTGATAAAAGCTAGAGAATTCAGATTGGCCCAAGAACAAAATGGGCTTCTTACTCTCTCTGGCCCAAGACCTTGGGAGTTGTACCTGAGAACAGTTAGATCAGTAAACAGATACTTATCTAGCCAGCTACTCAGTAGAACACAGAGTACAACAGGAGGACCATTGGTATCAAAAGACCTTCAAATCATTAACTGTTGTCACCTGAGGCTTAAGAGAAGCACAGAGGTCTTCCCAATAGACCAAGGCCCAAAAATACACTGATTCAGGTTCTTAGAATTAACTTGATAAGGGAATCAATGGGATGTCTACTGATTTCAATCAAGATACTGTATCTCAAACTTGGCCGATGTATTAGAATCACCTGTACAGTTTTTTAAAATCCCAATGCTCAGGCTGCTCTAGAACTAAATCAGAACTAAATCAGAACTAAATCTGGAAGTAGTATCAACGTTTTTTAATAACTCTTTCCAAGTAATTTCAATGTGCAGTCAAGGTTAACAACTAAAGTAAAACAAGAATAGAGTAGCCAAAAGGTAGAGATCAAGTATTTGGATAGGTAATGAGAAATTAGGAAACAGCATGTTTTCCAAATTCTAATCTTTCAGCAATTTTGTAGTTAAAAAAGCAAAACATACAAAAACACAGAAATGCTCAAAGAAACTTGTCCAAAACACTGCTCAAGTAGCAGCAGCTCAAGAAAGATACCTTTAGAATAGAAAAGTTTTGGCCAAGTTATGGGCACAAGGAAAGGACTCAGCAACAAAATCAACAATGTGCATGTGGAAGTGTGAAGGGCAAGGTTAAGTAATGGGGCGGGAACCTTGAGAGATATGAGAGGAAAGGAGGAGCAACCAAAAGAAGTTCACAAGGGTATCTCTTTAAAAGAAAGGACAACTTCCAAAGGAAGTTAGTACAGATACAGATTTAGAAATATTTTCATGAAGAAAAAGGAAGTAGAATAAGGACACTTATTTCATCTTACTTTGCTCCTGAGTTAAATCAGTGAAATTATCTATACTAGGTAAGAAACAAAGGAAGAACTACATTAAGGAAACTAAAAGCTTGAAATATATGTAAAACATATTCCTTTGCTGTGCTCTCTACTCAGCCAGACACACTTCTTAAACAATGGTAATAATAGTAAGGTATGTGTACTTCCATCTATGCTTACTCTCATTTTTTAGTTTTTAACAAAGATCACCAAAAGCATCAAACTCAAGGTATTACTGTAAAATTTGGCACCATCCATAAATCTATGTGCTGGAAAAAAAATACACTTTTAAATAGGCAGTTCTGAGGGGAGGGGCGGAAGATGGCGGTGTGAGTAGAGCAGCGGAAATCTCCTCCCAAAACAACATATATCTATGAAAATATAACAAAGACAACCCTTCCTAGAATAAAGACCAGAGGACAAAGGACAATATCCAGACCACATCCGCACCTGAGAGAACCCAGCGCCTCGCGAAGGGGGTAAGATACAAGCCCCGGCCCCGCGGGAGCTGAGCGCCCCTCCCCCCAGCTCCGGGCGGGAGAAGAATAGGCAGAGCGGGAGGGAGACGGAGCCCAGGACTGCCGAACACCCAGCCCCAGCCATCCGGACCAGAGTGCAAGGCCCTCGATACTAGGAAAACAGGGCAACAAGAACAGTGAGCGGGCACTGGAGGCCGGGCGCCAGAGGACATAAGAAAAGCGTGCGACCATTTTCTTTTTGCTTTTTTGCTGTTTTGTTTTGGTGAGCGCTTTTTGGAAGTCTTAAAGGGATAGGGACCCCAATACTAGGGAAACAGGGCAGAAAGACTGGTGAGCAGAGGCCTGAGGCTGGCACCGGAGAATAAAGAAAAACGAACGACCACCTTTTTTTTTTTTTAATTAAAAACTTTTTTTTTTTTTTAATTAAAAAATTTTTTTTTCTTTTTTTTTTTGGTGGTCATTGTTTTGTTTTGGCGGGTGCTTTTTGGAAGTCTTAAAGGGGCAGGGCGGGACACTTAATCCAGAGGTAGGGAATCCGGGATCTCTGGGCACCCAAACCCCTGGGCTGCAGGGAGCAGGGAGGCCCCTTGCAGAGATAAATAGCCTCCCAGCAGCTACTGCTCCAACGCGACTCCACCATTTTGGAGTAGCTGCCCGAGCCAGGCCACGCCCACAGCAACAGCGGAGATTAACTCCATAGCAGCCAGGCAGGAAGGAGAAACCCTATCTGCGCGCAGCTGCGCAGCACAAGCCACTAGAGGTCGCTGTTCTCCCAGGAGAGGAGGGCCACAAACCAACAAGAAAGGAAGTCCTTCCAGCCGTCACTCGTCCCAGTTCTGCAGACTATTCCTATCACCATGAAAAGGCAAAGCTACAGGCAGACAAAGATCACAGAGACAACACCAGAGAAGGAGACAGACCTAACCAGTCTTCCTGAAAAAGAATTCAAAATAAGAATCATAAACATGCTGACAGAGATGCAGAGAAAAACGCAAGAGAAATGGGATGAAGTCCGGAAGGAGATCACAGATGCCAGAAAGGAGATCGCAGAAATGAAACAAACTCTGGAAGGGTTTATAAGCAGAATGGATAGGATGAAAGAGGCCATTGATGGAATTGAAACCAGAGAACAGGAACGCATAGAAGCTGACATAGAGAGAGACAAAAGGATCTCCAGGAATGAAACAATATTAAGAGAACTGTGTGACCAATCCAAAAGGAACAATATCCGTATTATAGGGGTCCCAGAAGAAGAAGAGAGAGGAAAAGAGATGGAAAGTATCTTAGAAGAAATAATTGCTGAAAACTTCCCCACACTGGGGGAGGAAGTAATCGAACAGACCACGGAAATACACAGAACCCCCAACAGAAAGGATCCAAGAAGGGCAACACCAAGACACATAATAATTAAAATGGCAAAGATCAAGGACAAGGAAAGAGTGTTAAAGGCAGCTAGAGAGAAAAAGGTCACCTATAAAGGGAAACCCATCAGGCTAACATCAGATTTCTCAACAGAAACCCTACAGGCCAGAAGAGAATGGCATGATATATTTAATACAATGAAACAGAAGGGCCTTGAACCAAGGATACTGTATCCAGCACGACTATCATTCAAATATGACGGTGGGATTAAACAATTCCCAGACAAACAAAAGCTGAGGGAATTTGCTTTCCACAAACCACCTCTACAGAACATCTTACAGGGACTGCTCTAGATGGGAGCACTCCTAGAAAGAGCACAGCACAAAACACCCGACATATGAAGAATTGAGGAGGAGGAACAAGAAGGGAGAGAAGAAAAGAATCTCCAGACAGTGTATATAACAGCTCAATAAGCGAGCTAAGTTAGGCAGTAAGATACTAAAGAGGCTAACCTTGAACCTTTGGTAACCACAAATTTAAAGCCTGCAATGGCAATAAGTACATATCTTTCAATAGTCACAGTAAATGTTAATGGGTTGAATGCACCAATCAAAAGACACAGAGTAACAGAATGGATAAAAAAGCAAGACCCATCTATATGCTGCTTACAAGAAACTCACCTCAAACCCAAAGACATGGACAGACTAAAAGCCAAGGGATGGAAAAACATTTCAAGCAAACAACAGAGAGAAGAAAGCAGGGGTTGCAGTACTAATATCAGACAAAATAGACTTCAAAACAAAGAAAGTAACAAGAGATAGAGAAGGACACTACATAATGATAAAGGGCTCAGTCAAACAAGAGGATATAACCATTCTAAATATATATGCACCCAACACAGGAGCACCAGCATATGTGAAACAAATACTAACAGAACTAAAGGGGGATATAGACTGCAATGCATTCATTCTAGGAGACTTCAACACACCACTCACCCCAAAGGATAGATCCACTGGGCAGAAAATAAGTAAGGACACGGAAGCACTGAACAACACACTAGAGCAGATGGACCTAATAGACATCTATAGAACTCTACATCCAAAAGCAACAGGATATACATTCTTCTCAAGTGCACATGGAACATTCTCCAGAATAGACCACATATTAGGCCACAAAAAGAGCCTCAGAAAATTCCACAAGATTGAAATCCTACCAACCAACTTTTCAGACCACAAAGGCATAAAACTAGAAATAAACTGTACAAAGAAAGCAAAGAGGCTCACAAACACATGGAGGCTTAACAACACGCTCCTAAATAATCAATGGATCAATGACCTAATCAAAATGGAGATCCAGCAATATATGGAAACAAATGACAACAACAACACTAAGCCCCAACTTCTGTGGGACACAGCAAAAGCAGTATTAAGAGGAAAGTATATAGCAATCCAAGCATATTTAAAAAAGGAAGAGCAATCCCAAATGAATGGTCTAATGTCACAATTCTCAAAATTGGAAAAAGAAGAACAGATGAGGCCTAAGGTCAGCAGAAGGAGGGACATAATAAAGATCAGAGAAGAAATAAATAAAATTGAGAAGAATAAAACAATAGCAAAAATCAATGAAACCAAGAGCTGGTTCTTCGAGAAAATAAACAAAATAGATAAGCCTCTAGCCAGACTTATTAAGAAGAAAAGAGAGTCAACACAAATCAACAGTATCAGAAACGAGAAAGGAAAAATCACGACGGACCCCACGGAAATGCAAAGAATTATTGGAGAATACTATGAAAACCTATATGCTAACAAGCTGGGAAACCTAGGAGAAATGGACAACTTCCTAGAAAAATATAACCTTCCAAGATTGACCCAGGAAGAAACAGAAAATCTAAACAGACCAATTACCAGCAACGAAATTGAAGCGGTAATCAAAAAACTACCAAAGAACAAAACCCCCGGGCCAGATGGATTTACCTCGGAATTTTATCAGACATACAGGGAAGACATAATACCCATTCTCCTTAAAGTTTTCCAAAAAATAGAGGAGGAGGGGATACTCCCAAACTCATTCTATGAAGCTAACATCACCCTAATACCAAAACCAGGCAAAGACCCCACCAAAAAAGAAAACTACAGACCAATATCCCTGATGAACGTAGATGCAAAAATACTCAACAAAATATTAGCAAACTGAATTCAAAAATACATCAAAAGGATCATACACCATGACCAACTGGGATTCATCCCAGGGATGCAAGGATGGTACAACATTTGAAAGTCCATCAACAGCATCCACCACATCAACAAAAAGAAAGACAAAAACCGCATGATCATCTCCATAGATGCTGAAAAAGCATTTGACAAAGTTCAACATCCATTCATGTTAAAAACTCTCAGCAAAATGGGAATAGAGGGCAAGTACCTCAACATAATAAAGGCCATCTATGATAAACCCACAGCCAACATTATATTGAACAGCGAGAAGCTGAAAGCATTTCCTCTGAGATCGGGAACTAGACAGGGATGCCCACTCTCTCCACTGTTATTTAACATAGTACTGGAGGTCCTAGCCACGGCAATCAGACAAAATAAAGAAACACAAGGAATCCAGATTGGTAAAGAAGAAGTTAAACTGTCACTATTTGCAGATGACATGATACTGTACATAAAAAACCCTAAAGACTCCACCCCAAAACTACTAGAACTGATAACGGAATACAGCAAAGTTGCAGGATACAAAATCAACACACAGAAATCTGTGGCTTTCCTATATACTAACAATGAACCAACAGAAAGAGAAATCAGGAAAACAACTCCATTCACAATTGCATCAAAAAAAATAAAATACCTAGGAATAAACCTAACCAAAGAAGTGAAAGACTTATACTCTGAAAACTAGAAGTCATTCTTAAGAGAAATTAAAGGGGACACTAACAGATGGAAACTCATCCCATGCTCGTGGCTAGGAAGAATTAATATCGTCAAAATGGCCATCCTGCCCAAAGCAATATACAGATTTGATGCAATCCCTATGAAACTACCAGCAACATTCTTCAATGAACTGGAACAAATAATTCAAAAATTCATATGGAAACACCAAAGACCCCGAATAGCCAAAGCAATCCTGAGAAAGAAGAATAAAGTAGGGGGGATCTCACTCCCCAACTTCAAGCTCTACTATAAAGCCATAGTGATCAAGACAATTTGGTACTGGCACAAGAGCAGAGCCACAGACCAATGGAACAGACTAGACAATCCAGACATTAACCCAGACATATATGGTCAATTAATATTTGATAAAGGAGCCATGGACATACAATGGCGAAATGACAGTCTCTTCAACAGGTGGTGCTGGCAAAACTGGACAGCTACATGTAGGAGAATGAAACTGGACCATTGTCTAACCCCATATACAAAAGTAAACTCAAAATGGATCAAAGACCTGAATGTAAGCCATGAAACCATTAAACTCTTGGAAGAAAACATAGGCAAAAACCTCTTAGACATAAACATGAGTGACCTCTTCTTGAACATATCTCCCCGGGCAAGGAAAACAACAGCAAAAATGAGTAAGTGGGACTATATTAAGCTGAAAAGCTTCTGTACAGCAAAAGACACCATCAATAGAACAAGAAGGATCCCTACAGTATGGGAGAATATATTTGAAAATGACACATCCGATAAAGGCTTGACGTCCAGAATATATAAGGAGCTCAAACGCCTCAACAAACAAAAAACAAATAACCCAATTAAAAAATGGGCAGAGGAACTGAACACACAGTTCTCCAAAAAAGAAATACAGATGGCCAACAGACACATGAAAAGATGCTCCACATCGCTAATTATCAGAGAAATGCAAATTAAAACTACAATGAGGTATCACCTCACACCAGTAAGGATGGCTGCCATCCAAAAGACAAACAACAACAAATGTTGGTGAGGCTGTGGAGAAAGGGGAACCCTCCTACACTGCTGGTGGGAATGTAAGTTAGTTCAACCATTGTGGAAAGCAGTATGGAGGTACATCAAAATGCTCAAAACAGACTTACCATTTGACCCAGTAATTCCACTCCTAGGAATTTACCCTAAGAATGCAGCAATCAAATTTGAGAAAGATCAGTGCACCCCTATGTTTATTGCAGCACTATTTACAATAGCCAAGAATTGGAAGCAACCTAAATGTCCATCAATAGATGAATGGATAAAGAAGATGTGGTACATATACACAATGGAATACTACTCAGCCATAAGAAAAGGGCAAATCCAATCATTTGCAGCAACATGGATGGAGCTGGAGGGTATTATGCTCAGTGAAACAAGCCAAGCGGAGAAAGAGAAATACCAAATGATTTCACTTATCTGTGGAATATAAGAACAAAGGAAGAACTGAAGGAACAAAACAGCAGCAGAATCACAGAACTCAAGAATGGACTAACAGGTACCAAAGGGAAAGGGACTGGGGAGGATGGGTGGGTAGGGAGGGATAAGGGGGGGAGAAGTAGGGGGGTATTAAGATTAACATGCATGGGGGGGTAGGAGAAAAGGGAGGGCTATACAACACAGAGAATGCAAGTAGTGATTCTACAACATTTTGCAATGCTGATGGACAGTGACTGTAAAGGGGTTTATAGGGGAGACCTGGTATAGGGGAGAGCCTAGCAAACATAATATTCGTCATGTAAGTGTAGATTAGTGATACCACAAAAAAAGCAAAAAAAAAAAAAAAGGGCAGTTCCTGTGTGGTAACCTCCAATGAGTTCTACACAAGGGTATAAAGGGCATATAAAAGTGTAGGCAAAGGGTCTGTTTGTGTTTATACAGAGAATCAAAGCCTAATTGGGCTAACCCGAAAATGAACTAAGATACTATATGAAAAAGAACTTCCAACATCTGCAATCTCTGGAAGACTCATGCCAGAAGATGATCATCAAAAACCCCAACAAAGATCCACGCACTGCTACAGCTGTAGATGCACTCATCCCACCAGTTCCTGGACTTGCCATGGGAATGAGGAAGGAGATATCTAAGCTGGCCTGTGCATACAGTAAAACAACAAATTTGACTGGACTGTTGGAACTCAACCAAGAATTAGGAGAAGTGCAAATTGTAGCGCTCCAAAATCTTACAAATACAGACTATTTACTGTTAAAAGAACATATGGCATGTGAACAGTCCCCAGGAATGGGTTGTTTTAATTTGTCTGATTTCTCTCAGACTGTTCAAGTTCAGTTGGACAATATCCACCATATCATAGATAAGTTTTCACAAATGCCTAAGGTGCCTAACTGGTTTTCTTGGTTTCACTGGAGATGGCTGGTAATTACAGATATGCTTTGGTTATGTAACTATACTCCTATTATGTTAATGTGTGTGCGCAATTTAAGTAGTAGCTTAAAACCTATACATGCTGAAGTACTCTACAAGAAGATATGTCAAAGAAATAATCAATCTTCCCATGTTTTCTTCCGCCTGCTACTTCTATAGCTTTTCTTCTTCCTTCCTAATTACAACCCTTAAATAGAATTCGTGCCTCATATCAAATTTACCGAGTATCATAATTCTTCCAAGTGGTAAAGATACCTCAAGACAAATGCTGGGCATAGAAGCCACAGGGCATAAATATGCAAAGAAGTAAAAAGCTAACCTTTTCAAACAATAAGGCTTCCCTCTCACTTACCAACTTCACATTTCCCTGTATGGCCCCGGAAGATGACTGGTTAGCCAGAGACGGGTAAGATTCCTCAAGGGAGGAACAACCTAAGACAGGCACAGTCGCAGGGGGGCCATCAGGTGAGAAATTGGGGATCAACAGAGGTGAGGCTTAGAACCTCACCCCCCCTGTTCTGAGAGAAATCTTCTGCATACGTGGATGTTTTATTGCCCTGGTCTAGCTTGGATTAACACATAGTCTACAGGCACACACCTGATCATCTACATTTGCTCTCTTACAACACTAAACTATGTTTTCTACCTTTATCTTGTATCTACCTACCACTTCAGCATTTTATTAAAAATAATAATAGTAAAGAGAGAAATGTGGTATCCACATATAAATCAAGTATAAAAACCAAATGAGTATTCATATTTGAACTGTTTATAGTTCATAATGCATGAGCAAAACCGAAAGTTTCTGTGATGACTGCCCTTGTACTGTTCACTATGTAACTTATTCATTATGTAAGAATTTGTTCTCCATGTAAGAACTTGTTTGTTATGCCTCAGAAGATTGGAGACTGACGAAAATTAGGCTTGGGGTGGATTAATGATTGTGCATTGAGCATTGACTCCCCTATACAGAATTTTATTGTCGTTAACAACCATTTGATCAATAAATATGAGAGATGCCCTCACAAAAGAAAAAAAAAAAAAAAAAAAAGGACAGACTTCCAATGGTAAAATAAATAAGTAACCGGGATGTAATGTATAGCATAAGGAATATAGTCAAGATATTGTAACAGCTTGGTAGGGTGATAGCTGGAACCTAGAATTATGTATATAAATGTTTTACCACTGTGTTGTACACTTGAAACTAATGTAATGTAATACTGTGCGTCAACTACCCTTCAATAAAAAATAATTATTTAAAATAAATAAATAAATAAAATAAAATAAAATAAATAGGCAGTTCTGTGGAACTCAGATCAAGTCGGCAGGTAATCATTCACAGAAAACATATATAAGATGACTCTTGGTTTTCTTTATCTTGCTTAGGATGAAGTTAATTTAAATCTCACTCCACGATTTTCCACGTTAGCTCAGATCATCATTGAGCTTACTTATTCCCCTTTACTATTTTAAAAAGTTCATCTTCCATCTTTACATTTTCATATTGAGGTATAACTGACACATAACATGATAACAATTTCAGGTACACATGATTCAATATTTGTATATACTGCAAAATGATCACAATGTTGTTAGTACCCATCACCATACATAGTTTTTTTCCTTGTGATAAGATCTGCTCTCTTAGCAGCTTTCAAATATGCAAGACAGTAGTATTATCTGTAGTTGCCATGCTGTACATTGCACCCCCATGACTTATTTTATAACTGGAAATGTGTACCTTTTGACTTCTTCACCCATTTGCCCAACTCCCACCTCTAGCAATCTGTTCTCTGTATCTTAAGCTTGTGTTTTGGGGGGGGGGTTGTTTTTGTTCTTTTTTAAGATCCACACTTTTTTTTTTTAAGTTCAATCAAATCAGTAAAAAAATAAAACATAACAGGAATGAGAATGAGTGAACTACAACTATGAACTAGCATGGATCTCACAATGTTGAATAAAAGAAACCAGTCACAAAACAGAAAATTCTGTGTGATTACCTCCACATAAAGTTCAAAACTAACAGAAATAATCTGTGCTGTTAAAGTAGGTCAGTGGGAACAGATATTGACTAGAAAGGAATCTAGGGGGTCTGCTGTGGCTCTGAAAATATTTTATGGCTTGATGGTCTACAGTGGTGCTCTCAGTGTATGAAAATTTAATGTGATTTACAATTGTTTTGGGGTGGTTTACTACACATCAACAGATAAACTTCATATATGCACATTAATTCTTCCATTATAACCAAATTAGAAGATAGCATTATGGCCAAGTATGGCCATGTTTCCAAACCTCATGTGTAAAATGGAGTCGTTTTGAAGATTAAATGAGTTTGTCCTTTACACAACAGCTGGCACAGAGTCAGTGCTCAATGAAGATAGCTTTGGGAGGTTTTTAATTGTTATTCCTCTTAAATTGTTATACTTAGTGCTCTGTAAATATACCATATTCATTTCCCCTTCTACACCTTTACCTCATCCTCATCACCTAGCTCCTCCATATTCATTCAAATCCTAACCATTCCTCAAAACCAAGTTTAAATCCTTCCTCTCTGACAAAGTATTTTATGACTCTGCTTACCATCAAGTTTCCCTTTTCTAAGATCAACTGTAGTTTTTACTATATATGCACAAAATGACTAAATAATGACAGTTTATTATTACAAAAGTATATATTTAAGTTTTGTTTACCTTAAAAGAACCAAATTTCACGTCCCCCATGTATTTTGACAGCACATACGAAAGAAGACACAATAACCTACAGAGAATTTATAAACTAACAGGCCCATCCTTTAAATCTGTCATACAGGTAAGTAACAACTATTATGTTCTAGATGGATACCTCGGGAACTTCTAGTTATTTGTAATGCTTGAGTAATCACAGATAACTACTCCATCACTTCCAAGTCCTATTTGAATGCCCCAGCTACGATGTAACAGAAAAACAGGTGGCGGGAGGCGGAGGGGCAGAGTTTCACAATTTAAAATTTGAGGCTCAGTAAAAACATGCACCTATCCTATAAAAGCCAAAGGGTAATTCCTCCACCTCAATCTGCTCCCGGGATGAAGGAGGATTCTGATAAAGACAGACAGAGGTGCTGCTTTGGATAAAAGCGTCTCAGCACTGGCAGGTCACTGGGGGAAGAATGATAAAATTAAACACAACAATAACAGCAGACACAGCTGAGCACTCCCTGCAAGCTGAGCTCCATGTTAAACATGCATGTGGACTTGCCATTTAAGACTCAAAACAACCTGTAAAGTAGGTGCTATTATTAAACCCATTTTACAGATTATGAAATGAGGGACCAGAGAGGTTAAGTGGCTTTCCCAAAGTCACACTGCTGGTGAGAGTCAGAGCAGAGATTCAACTCAACTCACCTGAGCTCCAGTTCCAATGACACCTATGGTCACCATCCCCTATTCTCCTCCCTGCTCCCCAAATGAATTCATGTATTTATAAATAATGAGCTTAAGAACTGGCAGAAGCTTGAACAAAGCTATATTTCAATTTGAAAGGACAAAGGAGTTTTAGATGAGCTCTCAATATAGTACTTCTACTACATTATATGAAAATTCCTTTATGCCAAAGAATAAACTATAATTACTAAACAAAAACAAAATAATGTAAACATTTTTAAGAAGTCAAATAATTTCTATCCTTCCACATACTGGGAAACCAAAAAAACTAAGTGACTAATTCAAATTATGTAACTTATCTTTCTGTTAATTTATTATCAGTTATGAAATACAAGGTGAGAGAGAATGAAAATGACGTTTAATATCATGAATTGGTTGGAAAATGAGTTACAGATTTAAACCTGCTGCTTTTTAAACAAACATCTCATTATTTAATATGCTTTCACACACCTAATGTTTCAATACCTTCAGCAACTAGCACACAGATACAGAAAAAATTTCCTGCCAGGTCAAACAATAGATTTATTTTCAGTTTAGGCTAATTCAAGTTCAACTGTGATTCAATTACTACAGTCCAGGCCAATAATATTGAGCACTTCACATAAGAAAATAACACAATCGAAATGTGTGAAAAACTTTCCAGTGCATTTAACACATCACCTAGGGCTTAGTCTGCCAGTTTGCATTATACATGTGAATGATGTGTAACTGCACTTATACTAGAGTAGCAATGCTGACTTTCGAATAACTACAGATTCAGACTCAGCCATGATGACTTTGGAGGCTAGAGATTTACAAGCCAAAATCATGTATGAAGACAAAAGTGCACATGAATGTATATGCAGTATATGAATGTAAACATAAGAGTTATATAATTAAATCCCTGTTAAAAGTAAAATCCTCTAGAAACTGCTGTTCCATTTGATGGCCAGGCTTTTTCTTTTATGAGATGTCCTCATGATTCTCCTCATTTTCTCTTAATGGTAAATTATCAAAAATATTTAAAGGTTTTAAGACATCTATCTATTCTCAAAAGATCTGCAATTCTTTTTATCTGCTCTAGTCTACAATGACACTGAGACAGTGGTTGACTTAAATAATGCAAGACATGACAACTGAGGGTTAAAAAAAAGGAATCAATCCAGACAGAAGGAATTCATGTACCTAAACTGAAAGAGATCAGAGCATTCAGGCCAAAATATTGGCTTAAAACTTAATGACACCTTAAAAACTCTGTGTAGCACAGAGAAGACAAGCCGTGACTCTGTGGCATTGTGACTCCGCTGATGGACAGTGACTGCAGTGGAGCTTGTGGGGGGGGACTCAATAATATGGGTGAATGTAGTAACTACATTGTTTTTCTCATGAAACCTTCATAAGAGTGTATATCAATGATACTTTAATAAATTAATTAATAAATAAAAATTTACTGACACTTAAAACCTAAAAACAGAAGGAATTCAGTTCCTAAACTGAAGGAGATCAGAGCATTTGTGCCAAAAATTGGTCTAAAACTTAATGACACTACAATAAAAAAAGGAAGACGAATTATGTTAATTTTTTTTTACTTTGAACAGGAGAAAACAAACTTAATCTGCAAAAAAACTTCTTTCCTAATTATAATCAAGCAAAATTCTGCCACAAGGGTCCCATGAAAAATATGGAAATACTATTTAATCCAATGATGACAAACAGCATACATTAAATGACAATACAGTGAAGGCATTTCTATGAGACAGAAAGGCCAAGTCACTGAGACATGTGCTAAGAAGGTTTGACTGCCTACAGTAGGAGCAGATTCTTCAGAACTTTGAAATTTTCTCAAGCTGTCACACCCAAAATTGCTTGAAGGCTCAATACATTGGTTTTAACATTTTCCTGAACAGTCCTTAAAGGAACCATAAACGGCATTCATGTTGGCCTGATGACAATGCATACCCCTAAATAGTTAAATAACATAATTCTTTGAATGAGATTAGCACCAACCATTTTAAACTGGTAGAGCTAAAAGACGATTCATTTTTGTGACAACATATGCTGAAGGAACTCCCTTTCTCAATCGCTAACCAAAATAGAGGAGAAGATAATGTTTTAGTCATTATTTTCTGCTACCGCAGTCTTTTCTGGTTTTCTCCTTCTTTAATACCAGGTAGATCTAAAATTATATCCATATCAATAACAGATTCAATTCATCCAGGTTAAGAACAAGTTCCCCAAGTTCCCATCCAAAGTGACACACATTACTAAAAACGTTACCTAGGCAATATCAGCTACTACAAATATGAATGGGGGGCAAGAAATTTACTTTACATATATATCCACTTCATGCCACTGATTTCTCAAAAACTGTGTACCCATTATATTGATAATATGTAAAAGATCAAATCCAGCTTATGTGTATGGAATGTATGAGGTATAAAGAACAGCTTTTTAAAAGAGACATAATTAGTGTAACAATATTGTTCAACGTAGCATAAAACAAGGTAACATGCCAGTTCTTCATGCCCATAGAACTAAGCTCTTAGATAGGAAACTTATAATAATTGCAGAACTAAAAGTTTGTCTAATCCAAAGCTGTTACATTAATATATAGTAATATTTAACATCTTAACACAACTGAGCAATGTTCAAAAGTCAGGTGAATATGATAAAACTAAAGCACGAGCTTTAATTAAGATGCTCCAGACTATGAATATAATTGAATTGGTTGTTCAAGCATAAGTTATCTCTGTTTACCCAATATCAGACCACTTTCAGGGAGACATTAACACTTAGAATTTTAATGGTCACTTGTTTATTTCAAATGTTAAAATGAACCAGGCATATCTTGATGATCATCTGGGAGTTAGCATATTCCATCAAAATCATTAACAACTGACAAAGTTATTGTGAAACTAAAACAAATAAGGAAATCCAAGAAACAGTGTTGAAACACTGAAAAAACACTGACCTCACTTTGTTAATCACAAAGGGCCCTTAAAAAGAAAGCCTTAAAATTTAAGAAGACACAAGTAAATGGAAATCTATCTCATGCTCATGAACAGGAAGAATTAATATTGCCAGAATGGCCAGCCTGTCCAAAGCAATATGCAGATTCAACTCAATCACGATCAAAATACCAACAGCATTTTTCAGTGAACTAGAACAAATAGTTCTAAAATTCACATGGAACCACAGAAGTTCCCAATAGCCAAAGCAATCCTGAGAAAGAAGAACAAAGCTGGAGGTATTACCCTCCCTGACTTCAAGCTATACTACAAAGCTACAGTAATCAAAACACTATGGTACTGGCACAAGAACAGAGTCATAGATCAATGGAACAGAATAGAGAGCCCAGATATAAACCCACACACATATAACCAATTACTGTATGATAAAGGAGCCATAAATATACAATGGGGAAAAAACAGCCTCTTCAATAACTGGTGTTGGGAAAACTGGACAGCTACATGCAAGAATGAAACTGGATCATTGCCTAATTCCATACACAAAAGTAAACTCTAAATAGATCAAAGGCCTGAACGTAAGTCATGAAACCATAAAACTCTTAGAAGAAAACAGAGGTCCAAATCTCTCGAACGTAAGCATGAGCAATTTTTTTCCAGACATCTCCCCAGGCAAGGGAAACAAACTCAAAATGAACAAGTGAGAATATATCAAATTAAAAAGTTTCTGTACAGCGAAGGACACCATCAACAGAACAATAAGGCAAAAAGGATAAATGATTGATCTGATAAAGGGTTAACACCCAAAATATATAAAGAGTTCATATGCCTCAACACCAAAAAAAAAAAAAAACCCAAATAACCTCATTAAAAAATAGGTGGAAGACCTGATAAGACATTTCTCCAAAGAAGAAATACAGATGGAGGAGGAGCCAAGATGGTGGCATGAGTAGAGCCGTGGAAATCTCCTCCCAAAAACATATATGCTTTTGAAAATACAACAAATACAACTATTCCGAAAAGAGAGACCAGAAGATACAGTACAACAGCCAGACTACATCTACACCTGCGAGAAACCAGCACCTTGTCAGAGGGGTAAGATAGAAGCCGCGGCCCAGCAGGCTCCGAGCGCCCCTCACCCCAGCTCCCGGCAGGAGGAGAGGAGTCGGAGCGGGGAGTGAGAGGGAGCCCAGGACTGCTGAACACCCAGCCCCAGCCATCCACACTGGAGCACAGACATATAGTGTGTGGGGTGCTGGATACTAGGGAAACAGGACAGTAAGACCTGTGAGCGGGTCCCCACAGCCAGTGCCCCTGGGACAAAGAAAAGAGAATGCTTTTTGAAAGTCTTAAAGGGACAGGGACCCCACAGCTGGACAGAGGTGTCCCGGCACAATCAGCTCAGCAGCTGGGAAACTGGGGAACTCCGGGCACCCTAACCCCCTGGGCGGCAGCGCAGCTACGAGGCCCCTCATGGCGATAAACAGCCTCCCATGGGTTGCCACTCCAGCACGGCCCGCCATAGTGAGAAGCAGCCTGAGAGTGGCAATGCCCACAGCAACCCCGCGTGGAGCTTCCTACACAGCGGCTGGGCAGGAATCAGAAACCCCATCTGCATGCAACTTCCCAGCACAAGCCGCTAGAGGTCGCCGTTCTGCCAGGAGAGAAAGGCCACAAACTAGCGAGAAGGGACATTCTCCCAGCTGACACGTGCCAACTACCCACGACTATCTCTATCGCCATGAAAAGGCTGAAGAATTTGATACACACCAGATTAACCAAGACAGTCTCCCCTGAAAAGGAATCTGGGGAGATAGACCTAACCAAACTTCCTGAAAAAGAATTTAAAATTAAGGTCATTACCACACTGATGGACTTGCAGAGAAATATGCAAGAGCTAAGGAGGGAGAATACAGAAATAAAACAATCTCTGGAAGGATTTAAAAGCAGAATGGATGAGACGCAAGAAGCCATTGATGGATAAGAAACCAGAGAACAGGAACACATAGAAGCTGATGCAGAGAGAGATAAAAGGATCTCCAGGAATGAAACAATATTAAGAGAACTGTGTGACCAATCCAAAAGGAACAATATCCGCATTATAGGGGTACCAGAAGAAGAAGAGAAAGAAAAAAGGATAGAAACTGTATCTGAAGAAATAATTGCTGAAAACTTCCCCAAACTAGGGAAAGAAACAGTTGCTCAGACCACGGAAGTAAACAGAAATCCCAACAGAAGGGACCCAAAGAGGACATCACCAAGACACATAATAATCAAAATGGCAAAGCTTAAGAAGGACAGAATTTTAAAGGCAGAGAGAGAGAGTAAAAAGGTCACCTACAAAGGAAAACCCATCAGGCTATCGTCAGACTTCTCAACAGAAACCTTACAGACCAGAAGAGAATGGCATGATATATTTAATACAATGAAACAGAAGGGCCTTGAACCAAGAATACTGTATCCAGCACGATTATCACTTAAATATGAAGGAGGGATTAAACAATTCCTGGAGAACCAAAAGTTGAGGGAATTTGCCTCCCACAAATCACTTATACAGGGTATTTCAGACAGACTGCTCTAGATGGGAGCACTCCTAAGGCTAAATAGATGTCATCAGAGAAAATAAAATCACAGCAAAGAAAGCAGACCCACCAAATACTAACTAAAGGCAAAAAATAAAATCAACTACCCACAAAAGCAGTCAAAGGAAACACAAAAAATACAGAATAAAACACCCAACATATAAAGAATGGAGGAGGAGGAATAAGAAGGGAGAGAAATAAAGAATCATCAGACAGTGTTTACAACAGCTCAATAAGTGAATTAAGTTAGACAGAAAAATACTAAAGAAGCTAACCTTGAACCTTTGATAACCACAAATCTAAAGCCTGCAATGGCAATAAGTACATATCACTCAATAACCACCCTAAATGTAAATGGACTGAATGCACCAATCAAAAGACACAGAGTGACAGAATGGATAAAAAAGCAAGACCCATCTATATGCTGCTTACAAGAGACTCACCTCAAACCCAAAGACATGCACAGACTAAAAGTGAAGGGATGAAAAAGATATGCCATGCAAAAAACAGGGAGAAAAAAGCAGGTGTTGCACTATTAGTTTCAGACAAAATAGACTTCAAAACAAAGAAAGTAACAAGAGATAAAGAAGGACATTACATAATGATAAAGGGCTCAGTCCAACAAGAAGATATAACCATTATAAATATATATGTACCCAAAACAGGAGCTCCAGCATATGTGAAACAAATACTAACAGAATTAAAGGAGGAAATAGAATGCAATGCACTCATTTTAGGAGACTTCAACACACCACTCACTCCAAAGGATAGATCCACCAGACAGAAAATAAGTAAGGACACAGAGGCACTAAACAACACACTACCACAGATGGACCTAATAGACATCTACAGAACTCTACACCCAAAAGCAGCAGGATACACATTCTTCTCAAGTGCACATGGAATAATCTCCAGAATAGACCACATACTGGGCCACAAAAAGAGCCTCAGTAAATCCAAAAAGATTGAAATTCTACCAACCAACTTTTCAGACCACAAAGGTATAAAACTAGAAATAAATTGTAAAAAGAAAGCAAAAAGGCTCACAAACACATGGAGGCTTAACAACATGCTCCTAAATAATCAATGGATCAAGGATCAAATCAAAATAGAGATCAAGCAATATATGGAAATAAATGACAGTAACAACACAAAGACCCAACTTCTGTGGGACGCAGCAAAAACAGTCTTAAGAGGAAAGTATATAGCAATTCAGCCATATTTAAGGAAGGAAGAACAATCCCAAATGAATAGTCTAACGTCACAATTATCGAAATTGAAAAAACAAGAACAAATGAGGCCTACAGTCAGCAGAAGGAGGGACATAATAAAGATCAGAGAAGAAATAAATAAAATTGAGAAGAATAAAACAATAGAAAAAAATCAATGAAACAAAGAGCTGGTTCTTTGAGAAAATAAACAAAATAGATAAGCCCCTAGCCAGACTTATTAAGAGAAAAAGAGAATCAGCACACATCAACAGAATCAGAAACGAGAAAGGAAAAATCACGACAGACCCCACAGAAATACAAAGAATTATTAGAGAATACTATGAAAACCTCTATGCTAACAAGCTGGAAAACCTAGAAGAAATGGACAACTTCCTAGTAAAATACAACTTTCCAAGACTGACCAAGGAAGAAACAGAAAATCTAAACAAACAGATTACCAGCAAAGAAATTGAATCGGTAATCAAAAAACTACCCAAGAACAAAACCCCTGGGACAGATGGATTTACCTCGGAATTTTATCAGACATACAGGAAAGACATAATACCCATTCTCCTTAAAGTTTTCCAAAAAATAGAAGAGATGGGAATACTCCCAAACTCTTTCTATGAAGCCAACATCACCCTAAAACCAAAATCAGGCAAAGATCCCACCGAAAAAGAGAATTACAGACCAATATCCCTGATGAACATACATGCAAAAATACTCAACAAAATATTAGCAAACCAAATTCAAAAATACATCAAAAGGATCATACAACATGACCAAGTGGGATTCATCCCAGGGATGCAAGGATGGTACAACATTCGAAAATCCATCAACATCATCCACCACATAAACAAAAAGAAGGACAAACACTACATGATCATCTCCATAGATTCTGAAAGAGCATTCGACAAAATTCAACATCCATTCATGAGAAAAACTCTCAACAAAATGGGCACAGAGGGCAAGTACCTCAACATAATAAAGGCCATATATGATAAACCCACAGCCAACATCATACTTAACAGTGAGAAGCTGAAAGCTTTTCCTCTGAGATCAGGTACAAGACAGGGATGCCCACTCTCCCACTGTTATTCAACATAGTACTGGAGGTCCTAGACACGGCAATTAGACAAAACAAAGAAATACAAGGAATCCAAATGGGGAAAGAAGAAGTTAAAATGTCACTATTTGCAGATGACATGATATTCTACATAAAAACCCCAAAGACTCCACTCCAAAACTATAGAACTAATATCAGAATTCAGCAAAGTTGCAGGATACAAAATTAACACACAGAAATCTTAGCCTTCCTATGCACTAACAATGAACTAACAGAAGGAGAAATCAAGAAAACAATCCCATTCACAATTGCATCAAAAAGAATAAAATACCTAGGAATAAACCTAACCAAAGAAGTGAAAGACCTATACCCTAAAAACTATAAGACACTCTTAAGAGAAATTAAAGAGGACACTAACAAATGGAAACTCATCCCATGCTCCTGGCTAGAAGAATTAATATCGTCAAAATGGACATCCTGCCCAAAGCAATATATACATTTGATGCAATCCCTATCAAATTACCAAAAGCATTATTCAACGTCCTAGAACAAATAGTTCAAAAATTCATATGGAAACACCAAAGACCCCAAATAGCCAAAGCAATCCTGAGAAGGAAGAATAAGGGGGAGGGGGGGAATCTCATTTCCCAACTTCAAGCTCTACTACAGAGCCACAGTAATCAAGACAATTTGGTACTGGCACAAGAACAGAGCCACAGACAAGTGGAACAGAATAGAGACTCCAGACATTAACCCAAACATATATGGTCAATTAATATATGAGAAAGGAGCCATGGACATACAATAGGGAAATGACAGTCTCTTCAACAGATGGTGCTGGCACAACTGGACAGCTGCATGTAAGAGAATGAAACTGGATCATTGTCTAAACCCATACACAAAAGTAAATTCAAAATGGATCAAAGACCTGAATGTAAGTCATGAAACCATAAAACTCTTAGAAAAAAACATAGGCAAAAATCTCTTGGACATAAACATGAGCGACTTCTTCATGAACATATCTCCACGGGCAAGGGAAACAAAAGCAAAAATGAACAAGTGGGACTATATCAAGCTGAAAAGCTTCTGTACAGCAAAGGACACCATCAATAGAACAAAAAGGTACCCTACAGTATGGGAGAATATATTCATAAATGACAGATCCAATAAAGGGTTGACATCCAAAATATATAAATAGCTCACGTACCTCAACAAACAAAAAGCAAATAATCCAATTAAAAAATGGTCAGAGGAGCTGAACAGACACTTCTCCAAAGAAGAAATTCAGATGGCCAACAGACACATGAAAAGATGTTCCACATCCCTTGTCATCAGAGAAATGCAAATTAAAACCACAATGAGATATCACCTCACACCAGTAAGCATTGCCACTGTCCAAAGGACAAACAACAACAAATGTTGGCGAGGTTGCGGAGAAAGGGGAACCCTCCTACACTGCTGGTGGGAATGTAAATTATTTCAACCATTGTGGAAAGCATTATGGAGGTTCCTCAAAAAGCTCAAAATAGAAATACCATTTGACCCAGGCATTCCATTTCTAGGAATTTACCCTAGGAATGCAGCAGCCTGGTTTCAAAGAGACAGATTCACCCCTATGTTTATCATAGCACTATTTATGATAGCCAAAAAATGGAAGCAATCTAAGTGTCCATCAGTAGATGAATGGATAAAGAAGATGTGGTACATATACACAATGGAATATTATTCAGCCATAAGAAGAAAACAAATCCTACCATTTGCAACAACATGGATGGAGCTAGAGCGTATTATGCTCAGTGAAATAAGCCAGGCAGAGAAAGACAAGTACCAAATGATTTCACTCATATGTGGAGTATAAGAACAAAGAAAAACTGAAGGAACAAAACAACAGCAGAAACATGGAACCCAAGAATGGACTAACAGTTACCAAAGGGAAAGGGACTGGGGAGGATGGGTGGAAAGGGAGGGATAAGGGCAGGGAAAAAGAAAGGGGGCATTACGATTAGCATGTATAATGTGTGGGGGGCGTGCATGGGGAGGGATGTACAACACAGAGAAGACAAGTAGTGATTCTACAGCATCTTACTACGCTGATGGACTGTGACTGTAATGGGGATTATGGGGGGGACTTGTTGAAGGGGGGAGCCTAGTAAACCTAATGTTCTGCATGTAATTGTAGATTAATGATAACAAAATAAATAAATAAATCGATAGACAGATTTGAAAAATTACTTTATGAAAAGATAATTACATTAAAAATGTGACTTTAAATATCAAAATGTCACATAAAAATTTTTATAGGATTTCCACATCTGATTCTACTGCCATATGCAGAAAGTGTAAAATACATAAAAATATAAAAAGGCCCCAAATAGAAATATCAATTATAAAATAAATTTAATACAATGAAGACTCTGAAGTCATACTACTTGGATTCACATCTAAGTTTCACCACTTAAACTGCATAACCTTGGTTAGTTAGTCTATGAATCAGGTTCCTCAGCTGTAAAGTGAGGAGGAAAGGGTACAAAAAAACAAAGAAATACAGATGGCCAATAGGCACATGGAAAGATGCTCCGCATTGCTAATCATCAGGGAAATGCAAAACCAAAACCACAATGAGATATCACCTCACACCAATCAGAATGGCCACTATCCAAAAGACAAAAAATGACAAGTGTTGGAGAAATGGGAACTCTCCTACACTGTTGGTGGGAAATGTCAGTTGGTGCAGCCACCACAGAAAGCAGTATGGAGGTTCCTCAAAAAACTAAAATTAGAAATACCATACGACCCAGTAATTCCACTTAGGAATTTACCTGAAGGAAATAAAATCCCTGATTCAAAAAGACATATGCACCCCTATATTTAGTGCCACATTATTTACAATTAATAGCCACAACATGGAAGCAATCAAAATATCCATCAACAAAAGAACAGATCAAGAAGATGTGTGATAGTACAGCATGGAAAATACAGCCAATGATTCTGTAAGATCTTCCTATGTTGACAGATAGTAACTGCACTAACTGAGATGAGGATTTGTAATATGGGTAACTGCTGAACCACTGTTTGTATATTTGAAACCAATATAAGATTGTATATCAATTACACTTCAATTTTTTTAAAAAGATGTGGTGTGTATACACAAAGGAATATCATTCAGCCATAAAAAAGATATCGTTCCATTTGTTACAACATGGATGGACCTAGAGGGCATTATGCTAAGTGAAATAAGCCAGGTGGAGAAAGACAAATACCACATGATTTCACTTATTTGTGGAATATGAAAACAAAACAAAATGAACAAAATAGCAGCAGACTCATAGACACAGAGAAGTGACTGGGATGGTTACTGTGGGGGAGGGACTGAGATGGGTGGGTGGGGAGGGGGAGGGGGATAAAGGGGCACAAAAATTCTCAATCATAACATAAGCTAGTTTATAGGGATGGCAGTACAGAATGGAGAATACATCTTTCTATGCTGACAGATAGTAACTGCACTAGTTGGGGTACAGACTTAATAACATGGGCAACTGGTGAACCACTGTGTTGTATAGCTGAAACTAATATAACAGTGTACATCAACTATATTTCAATTAAAAATTAAAAATCAGAAAAAAAGAAAGTCTTATGGTTACATATTCCATACAATAAGCGCTAGAGCTAACATTTTTAGACACTGACTATGCCAAGCCTGTTCTATGACATTAATTCATTAACAACAAACCTTAAGAGGAAAGTTCTATTATTTTGCCCTTAGAACTCTTATTTCTGCATTCTAATCTACTTTGTCCCACTTGGCATTCCCCCCACCCCAACCTTTATAGTCATCAAGTGTCTTTAGCATCACTTAAAATAGCAAAAGACTGAATCTCAATCACAATTAATATTCCTCAGTAAATAACCAAAAACAGTTTAGAGACTTCTAGAAGTATCCCTATTTTATCACAAGAAGCTCAAAGAAAACAATGTTCTAAAAGCAAAATTTAAGATACTATCTAGGAAACTGAACAAGTATTTTCAGAAAATAAGGTCTTCCTGGCATGTACAAACAGAAGGAATCATACGATAAAGCAGTACAGTAAGATGTTAATTACAAACTCTAGGTGGGAGGTGGGTAGGCATATGTAAAATCAGAGTAATTATTACACAACAAAAGCCATATAAATATGGTTTCTCTGCTCTAAACCCTCCATCGCTTCTCATCTCGGAATAAAATCCAAAATCCTTGCCATTTCCAGCAAGGGCCTACGTGAACTTGCCTCTGACTTCCTCATCTCGAACTCCGTTGGCCTTCTTCAGCTGCCTCAAATGTGTGTACGAGGGACAATCTCAAGAGATTTTACACCTACTGTTTCCACTGGCTGAGAAACTCTTAACTCCACCTACAGATAAGCAGATATCCCCACAATGTAAAGCTACACTTCCTTCATCTCTCTGTTCAAATTTCCCCTTAGAAGAGACTTCCTTGTTCACTCTATGTAAAGTAACAGCTTTCTCCAACTTCTCTGTATCCTGCATTATTTTTCCACGTAGCACTTATTACCATATGACTTTACATATTTTGTACTATCTTTCTACCCCTACAACAATATAGGTTTTGTGGGAAAAGGGCTGTTTTATTCACTGCTCTATTGTTGGTTCTTAATGCAATGTCTGGTACATAGCTGATATGCAATAAATGTTTGTTTAATAAAATAATGAATTCCTTTGCCCCACCTATCCATACTGCCATCCTGGCTTCCTAGCAATAATATGTTAATGGCCTGTTTTAAGGACTCTGAGATTCAAACAGCAATTATTTCATATAGCTAGCATTTTACATGACACTACCAGGCACTAATATTCATGAAATTACCCAGCTCTCCCAGCAGAGAATGTGAGAAAAGTACATACAATACACTAAATAAAGAAATAGTATAGGTGAAGACAAGTATCTATATTAAAAATAGATGTCTTATACATTATATAATTCACTCCACTAGATTGGCCAGTAAAAATATATTTCCTCCTACATTTAAAAGGCACCCATGAAATTGAATTTATATTAATAGTCTGAGCGTTGTCAACCATATAACTTTGCTATGATCACGATGAAGCTCAGATACAAATGTGCCACCCACATCCAACAACTATCCAGAATCCTTGACATTCATTTCTATGTAATACTCTTGTGGGCGGGGAGGGCACTACCTGTTTTTTAATCCCTATCCTTTGCTTTAATTTCCTTATGTAGCTTCTTCAAGTATTTTTGTAAACCACTTGTATTCTTGGAATAAAGTTTAGCACAGATTAATTAACTCTAAAGATTACTATTAGATTTCTGTTTCTGCTTAGGATATAAAAAACTGCAAAGAACATGTATCCACTCTAAAAGAAAAGAAAAGGCCAGAATTTTTCTCGAGCCAGAGACTGAAGAAGTTGCAAGGCAACCAAATAAACTGAATTCCAAAGATGGACCAGGTCCTCCAGTAAAGGACAGGGCATACATGGCAGACCACAAGAAAAAAAAGTCATTATAATACAGGGTGCAAAAAGAAAATCTGCTAAAAGTTTAATAATTACTAAAAGCTAAATGTAGGCTAACACATCAGTTTCCCAGCTGGGTGCCCTAGACACAACAGGAATATGCACTAACTTGCAAGCTCTTTTCTACAGGCCTCCACAGGGTGCCATGAGAAAGCTTGGGTTTAACTGCAAAAGACCACAGAGAGTCCCTCTCAATGGGACAGGAGTCAGGAGGTAATTAGCCATTGCCAAGAACAGCTACAAAGCCCCACCTGATTGCCCAGATCCTTTTCTCCTAAGAATCAAAGGCTTTAGTCCACTGGAGAAGGGGCGACAAACCCTTTCTCTCCCAGGACACTGGCAAACAGTGGCCAGAATAAGGAGATAAGCAAATACTTCTATCCCTATGGGGAAGAAACCATCCTGAGCCTAGTGTCCCACAATTACACACCAAACAGAAATCTAATGCTGAGCAAAGGGCAGGAAACCCCATCCAAGAATGACCACAAAAACAGGATAAACACTGCCTTCCACAGGGAGGAGGAAAAGGAACAATAACAAACCCCATCTATGAGGCCCAGATGGATAGGGCCTGTAAAAGACTGAAGATGGACCACACAATCCTAACACCAAGGAGCAAGCAACTGCCTTTACCACCAGAGATAACATTAGCCACCACAAGACTTTGAAGCCTGTGGTGTACTGAAGGTAATGACGACAACAATGAAGCCCCAAACTAGGGAACTCACGACCAATTTGACTCAACACCCTATACTAATGGCCCAACAGAAGAAGGGGTGTGGCCATTTCCAAGCATAAATATTTACTTCAGTCTCTACTGTTGTTCTGCACACAATACCAATACTTAACCAAAAATTATGAGACACACAAAAAAGAAAACCACTCATAGTACAGAGAAAAAGCAATAAACCCAGGTAGACTCACAGATGACTCAGATGCTGGAACTATCAGACAGGGATTTTTTTTTTTTAATATTATGATTAGAATGTTAAAGGACTTACTGCAATTGTCACAGCATAAAAATGCAAAAAATACTACACTAATTCTAGAGGCTTCACATGCAGACTTATTCCTAATACTGTATACCAATTTTCTTCCATTCCCAATTTGTGGAATAACCTTGATAACACACAGAGGTATAACTAATGTGAGTGACATAACACAATCCAGCTCTCAGATATGCAATTAAGTCATGCCAAAATTCTTCACAGGCAGTGCTTAAGGCTTCCTGTTCTCTGTACAGATGCCTAGTAAACATTTGTTTATTAGTGTCTGCTTTGTGCTTCATACTGACAGACCCTAGGGAAACAGAAACAAAAAGCACAGCTCTCACATTAAACAGTTGGTTTAGTGGAGAAAACAGATAAAAAATAAATTTATCCATAGATGTAGGTAGGGGCTATTAGTAAAGCAAGTAGCCCAGGTGGGAGGTGTGAAGCATCACTCTGATTGGTATTCCCTGCAATACAGTGCCTCCTCTTCATCCTTTCCCTTACCCTCACCTCTGCTACTTCTGGTCCTCTGAAAGCAGATGGGAAAGTGGTGTTTTCCCTTAAATGACTACAGGACTGCACTGTTCACTAGGCAGCCTTTAAGCCACATGGGGCTATTGAGCACTTGAAATACAGCTACTGCAAGGTGAGATGTGTGCTATAAGTGCAGAATATACACTGGAGTGCAAAGACACAGTACAAAGAATGTAAAATAATTTTTACAATGATCACATCTTGAAATGGTAATATTTTGGATATACTGATTATATTATTAAAATTTATTTCACCTGTTCTTTTTACTTTTTAACTTGGCTACTAGAAAATATAAAATTACATTAGTGGGTCACATATTTCTACCAAATATCTATAAAAAAATCAAAATTGAATACATAATGCACCTCAACTATTCAGTTAAGTATTAGTTGATCTGAATCTTAGATTGAAATTTCAAAAATATTAGCTAAATCTGTAACCAAATCCAAATTCAATCTTTTAAAAAATCAATCATGAAGAGATTAAAAGACCTTGTGTTGTCAATTCTAATTACCTGGGGCATGTATTTATGGTCTGACAATGACATGCATTAGCCACACATATTATAATCACAAACTTCACTTTCTAGATTAATATGCAGTAAAGTTGTTCTTCTTCCTATTACGCTGAGTTACACTAGAAACAGCCCAGTGTACCAAAGTTCATCAAAACCATATCACAACATCAAAACTCAAACTCTTTTTATAAGAATTACAGATAAATAAACCTCAAGTATCCTAAAAACAAGGTGTTTATTGATGAATGGAATCCATTTAAATTAGCTATAAGTGCATAGTTACAGAATCTGTCCCCTGGAGCTAAAAATCAAAGCTCTTAATCTTCAGTGTCTAGAGAGAGGCAATGAAAATTCATTCATTCTGTACATGAATCATACTGACTTCAGTTCCTCAAGAGTGAACTAAAGGAAAATGAGGACCAAAATTAAGAGCAGAAAGACAGAATTCCTACAGTCCTCTTTCCCCAGGCCAACAAGATGTATATGGCTGAGAAGGTTCTGAACAGATCAAACCAAAGACTATCAATGGATCTTGATATCCAGGGGCCCTAAGAACTGACTAGACATTTCCCTCATCTCCAGAAGACCTAAGATATAAGTCAGTCCTAAAAAAACTGTAAGAACTGTTATTACTACTCAATATTCAAATGCAAACCCAAAAGTCCCAAAGTCCTGAAAATTTGACTCCAAGGGTCTATAAAATATATGACCAAGAATCACAGAAGCAAGGCTGTCTCCTTGCCAATAATTTACAACACAAAATGTTATTTGAAGACATCGCCTTAGAAACTGCCCTGAACTACTTTTAAGCACTCACTCGAAAGTACTTACTTTATTAGCCAAACTGCAGCCTTGAAGACTTAAAGTTCTGTTGTAGAGGTTTTCACAAGAGAAAGTTAATCACATCACAAGAAAGAAAGGAAGACCTATCACTTCTATACAAGGTCCACACTTAAAGCAAAAAATACTAGTGCTGAACCCTAACACTTAAAAAAAATAGTGGCCAAGTGGTTCCACATCCTTTGGCCATGCTGTTACACAGCAAGGATTGACTCAAGATCACTACCTATGTATAATACAAAGGGACATTTCACACCAGACTCCTTTTGACAGAATACCCCCAATGTGACCCACCCTCACCCTGAATTAGGTGAGAATCAGCACCTAAGCTTCTGTAAGAGCTCTGTGCTTTTTTTTAACATAGCAACTATCACTATCACATTTATCTCTGTAATCGTCCATCTCCCTCAGCATACTGTCAGATCCTAGTATTTTCTGGCACCTAAACAATACCGGACATAACACTGAGTGTTCAAAAAAATATTTGCTGATTGAACGGATAATCTGGAACTCTGCTGTCCAATATGGCAGCCACTTACCACATGTACCTACTTAAATATAAATTTAAGCTAATTAAAATAAAATTTTAAAATTAAGTGCCTCAATCACATTCACATTTCAAGTGCTCACTGACACATATGGCTAATGGCTGCCATGTTGGACAGTGAAGACACATGTTTTCAACATCACAGAAAGTTCTATTGGACACTGCTAGTCTGAAGTGCCCTTTGATTCTGGAGGCACCTGAATAACCTAGTAAATCATACTAAGTCATTCCTAACAGGATTATTATTCTGAGAGAGAAAGGTGGGAACAAAATTGTTTAAAATGTGCACCAACCACAATAATAAGCAATGCAATCAAAGGAAACAAGTTCTGTAAGACTGTCTCCAATATCAATTGTATTTCAAATTTCTGTTCATTCTTTACTGCTAAGGTTTATTTGGTTATCAACCACCTCTCCCCACATAATTCCCTACTATGCCTAAAAGAAAGCCCTTAGTAACAAAAAGGGCTGCTGCCTATTTCTAGGAAGATGAAAAAGAGAATATGGACTATTTGTGCCCTAAAGAAAGGCTAATAAAAAAAGTCAAAAAGGACCTTGGAGTTAATTTAGTCTAATAAATCAATTTTACAGAAGAGGAGACTGAACACAGAGAAGTAAAATAACCCCAAAGAGAACAGATGTTAGAAGTAGACAATTCGAGTAAGGGAAAAGAAAAAGCAGGGTGCATAGAAAGCCAGGAAATTTTTGTGTTTCACAGAATCACAGTATCCAAATATTCAAACTATATTGATATCCAAAATATCAGAGTAGTTTACATTTAAAAGGGACTGATACACACTAGTAAAAGGTCAAGAAACTCAGACTCCAAAGTTTTGTCTTATGTAAGAGACCCAAAGTTTCTTCTTACAAACCCTAATGTATTACTCATATTCTACAGTTTACTTTTTCTTTCCTAACACATAAATTTGTTACGCCCACACAGTCAGTATCTATTTATTCCTACTAGTCATAACAGATTTCAATAAAGCCACAAACACAGGTAACTACTGAAAGCAGAAAATATTTACTAATTATTTTTAATGCAAAAGTAATTCCAATGACAAGGTTAGAACATAAACACAAAAAGTGAAACTAAGGGGAGAGAAATAATTTGCTTCTCTAATAAAAATAGAATCACTCTGTCATCCTGAACATGTTTTTTAATGAAAACTAAAGTAGGAGTGTTTATATTTCTTAAGAGATTTTCATTATCTTGACTTATAAATAAAAATATAGAATGAAAAGGGTAATTTTAAGTTCTCTTACTATTACTTCACTATGAGCAAAAAGCAAATTCAATGTAATAAATACTAAGATGTTATTAAAAACAGAAAGACCGACAAATACACAGTTTTCACATAATACTTTGATAGCTTAAGGTGTCTTCTGCCTCATATTCTTAAGTACATATTGAATTTTGTTTTTCAAAAGGGCACAAATCCCTCCTTTGTGGGGATTTTATATATCTAATTTCTTATATCTACAGACACATTTCAAACCTGCTCCACTATAAAAATAGGAAATACCAAATCTAGGGCTGAATCTTCTTTCAGTGAAGTACGTCAAATGATATGAGAACTTTTATGATAATACAAAGAGGAAAAGGAAATAAATTAATGGTTAGCGCCATAAAATTATTTTCCTATATATATTTTATCTTCCATTATGTTTATTTCTATAATTCTTTCTAATATTCATATATATTCAGACATGCTAAGTAGATATTTCAAAAATATTAACTTTATGAAAATTCAAACATACTGGAGTAAAACCGTAATTTTGTAGTAATAAACTCGGGAGTGGCATCAGCACTAACTGATGGTTAAGATTCATCCTGCATTTTTTTCCCATTATTTCTTTAGTTCATTACTAGGGATTTCAACATTCTTTGACATATCTAACAAAGATTTTACTGGTGAATTACTGAGTACCTTAAAGTTGAATGTAACATACTATTAAAATATAATTTTATTACTTGGGTTATAATAATTACAGTTAAAATTCTTTTACATGTGGGTGTATGGGCTGGTATAAGAAGTATCAGACAAACTATATCTTAAGAAACTTACTTCATTCACTACCTTCCTTTCAACACTAGCAAATATATGACTTGTTTAGTTTTAATGAATTGCTATTTAATTGTCTCATGTGAGTATCTGTGTGCTCCAAATGATTAAAGCTAATTTACAAAGAAGCTGTTTGTCTTAACAGGTATAGTTACGACCCTCTCCTCCTTAAATCTCTGGGGTATATACAGTGGAGCAAAGGACTATGCAAAGAGTGAACCTGAAAGACCTGAATTTTAAAACATTATAAATTACCACTGACTAAGAACCCACAGTGAGCCCATCATTCATTCTAGTGGGCATATCCTAAAAAAAAAAACCCACATGCCAGAGACTAACTGCCCCCCAATTTTTGTTTCTCTTCTCTTTCCTCAATAAACATAAAGTGGCATATGAATCTTCTGGTAAGAACCCTTTAAGAGAGGAAGTATCTCTGTCCTCTCCCTTCTTCTTCATGCTAACTAGAATGCAAATGTACAGGCTAGAGCTGGAGCAGCCTTCTTGGACCACAACGTTTACTGGACCAACAGAGGAATGCTCAAAAGATGAAAGCTTGTATCCCTAACACCTCTGAATGCCACAGTGGCTCAGGATCTGGTAACATGCTAGTTACTGGAAAAATGCAGATTAAAATCAAGGAGTCTCTCCATTATGCCCTAAAGAATATGTTAACACATTCATTTCTATGGCACCTATCATTTTTTGAAAATATTAGGCAGGTTTACAATAATCCTAATAACCCTCAATAATGATAAAAGGGGCAGGACTATGACCACTCATTTGCACAGGGCTAGCACAAAGCCCTGCACACAATTTTCCTGACTTAAAAAAGTTCACTTCACAGCAAGAAAAAAACAGATAAAAGCTGTCAGTCCCCATTAGTTCATCAATATAACTAATTAGATACTGGTAAAAAAAAATTCCATGTTCTAAGAGGATGTCAGGTGCAAAATACCTGGTTTGCACTTTAACTTAACCAGATCCCAACACCAACTTATTTCAAAATGAACGAACATCTTCCTCTAGTAATTTGCCAAACCCTATTTCAGTATTAATCTGGAAAAGAAACTTCAAAGACACTTCCACTGAGAAGTAAAGGAATCATAATTTCTTAGCTGCTATAAATCAAGGATCTTAACAAGGAACACTCCAAATCCAATAAGCATTGTGCTAGTACTAAAGCTGTGAGAAAGGTACTATCCAAATAATTAAGCAGATGCTGAGTCAATGTCCCTTATATTTTATGCAAGACCTAATTAACTCACAATTGACCATTCCAATTTTCTAGGCCAGGAATCTTTAGTTGCAATTCAAAATTATTCAGAAGATGTCTGTATATATACATTTCTAATTACAAAACTGATTCCAAAGAACAACCAAGGCTGAGTGACTATCATAGCCTTACCAGGTCCCTAAAATTATGCTAATTGAGTTGGCATTTTCTTCAATGAAAACAAGTAAAATGGGTAACTCAAGTCTATAAAATGTTAACTAACTTCGTTTACTGACTTTAAAAATTATTTTTCACATTCTTAGACGTATCATCCCAATTTGGTTTACATTGGCTTCTCTTGTCAAGAGTGTATGTATCACAATGTCTTTGTCAGGGGAAAAAAAAAATGTCCTCTAGACATTTGTGGAAAAACAACACAATGACGAAATAGCTACCAAATTGATTTTCCAATTGCAAAGATGGCACTGAACAAAAATAACAGCAGAGTAGAAGCAATAAAATGTTCTTCCTTTCACTTAGAGTCAGTGTCCCAATAGCTTGGGAAGAATTATATATGCAGCAAGTTATAAAAAGATAAAAATGAGAGAAAGGGATAATTTGGGTGAATGTAGTAACCACAATGTTGCTCATGTGAAACCTTCATAAGATTGCATGTATATCAATGATATCTTAATAAAAAAATAAGAAGGGAAAGCCATTTTTAGCAATGAATGACATGGGTTACTATTTGAAAACAAGACTAATCTACAAACTGCACAAAATGGGAAAAGCAGCCATATTCAGGGCTAGGACTGAAAGATATTAATTACTTCCCTATTTAATGAAATCTTTGAAGCTTCAATTAAGTTCTCCAGCTAAGGAACTATTAAGAGCAAAAAAAGTTGTTAGGGTTACTGAAATAAAAAACAAACAACACTTTAAATAATCATCCAGGGGAAAAGAAAGGTGCTTTAAAGTAGTTTACTTGACCATCAATATAAGAATGGTTTAATAAATGTGTTAATTCCGTATTATAGAACACTTTTTTTAGTGAGGAATAGCTGTATTACCAATACAACTTACATTTAAGCCAAATATTATGTGCAAATTTTCCAAGCATTTTACATGTTAATGATGACTCTCAAAGAATCCTAAGATACTATTCCCATTTTTCAAAACAGAAAATCAATGTACACAGCAGCAAAGTAGTCTGCCCAACATCCCACTAAGTAGAAAGCTGGGATTCAACACCAACAGTCCAGCTCCAAACACCAGGGCTCTTAACTACTCACCAAATTGCTTCTCTTTCTGTGCAATTTTATAGAAGAGTGTCTGTGACACACTGAATGGAAATAGTAAACTGCAGAATAGTGTGTGTTAAACAGCACAATCCTATTTCTGTTATTTAAAAAACTCCCTTCTGTGCTCACTTCGGCAGCACATATACTAAAATTCGAGCGATACAGAGAAAATTAGCATGGCCCCTGCGCAAGGATGACACGCAAATTCGTAAGGCGTTCCATATTTTAAAAGAAAAAAAACTCCCTTCTGTATAAATATAAGGTTTTTCTTACTACTGAAAGAAAAAAATTAAAGACTTAATGCTTATTTAAGATGCTACAGTACACTTTTGATTTTATACATTCTTGTGTTGTCTAAATTTCTTACAGTAAGTATGAGGTTCTGGAAAAAGATTTACTTTTAAAAGCTACGGTTTAGTGACATAAACTTTAAGACAATGCAATATGCAGATTCACAGATTACTTTCTTATGAATATTTTTCAATATTTACTATCAGTCCACAGTAACAAATGTCAGGAATAAAGACACATTTTCATGAAAATTACCATTTTGTTTTAATCCATCAGCGATCTGCTAATTGTCATCTC
Organism: Manis pentadactyla; assembly: GCF_030020395.1. NCBI lineage: Eukaryota > Metazoa > Chordata > Mammalia > Pholidota > Manidae > Manis > Manis pentadactyla. The sequence goes on from NC_080022.1 coordinate 15,324,479, forward strand.
CGATAAAGAAGACAATTTTTGCCCTCAAGGAGCTCACAGGCATTAACAAAGATGAGGGACATGTATGATTCAAAGAAGGTTTTCTGCCGTAGTAATTCTAAGATCCTTCAATTCCACCATATTTGTCCATCAAAAACTTGCTAGGAACTGAGACAGTAGAGATGAGACACAAAGTAATTCAACTAGATTCTTTCCAATAGGCTCACACTTCAACACATATGAATTTTACTTATCTAAACTTGCATATTCTATTCAAAAGGAGCAAATTCTACTCAATTTAGAGGTGAATTCAAGTATTCACTAGCTAGCACATAAAACTCTACTCAAGGTTTTATCATCAGTAGCAGCTTCTACATATATTTTTTAAAGGTTATCTTCTTTTGGAATAAAATTTAAATTGATACATCTGCTGAAAACAGAAAACATGAAAAAAATATGCAGCTAATAAAAAATTTTTTAAAAGACTAAGCTAATTGTAGATTAATAACAAAAAAAAAAGAAAGAAAAGGGGGATTACTCCCTGATAGGATAAAACTAACTGCACATCACCGATTAATGCATGCTTTAAATATCCTTAATTTTGATCATTTAAAGGGTGTCAGATGATCAGCTATGGAAGTACATTTTTCTGATAATATTCCTTTCTCTTAAAAAAAAAAAAAAGCAGTTCCTGTGTGGTGATCTCCAATAAGTTCTTCACAATGGTATAAAGGGCATATCGAAGTGTGGGCAAAGGGTTTGTTTGTGTTCATACAGAGGATCAAAGCCTAATTTGGCTACCCAGAAAACGAATTAAGATACGATATGAAGAACTTCCAACATCAACATTCCCTGGAAGAGTCATTCCAGAAGATGATCATCAAAAAACTTCAACAAAGATCCTGGTGCTGTTGCAGTTGTAGCTGCATTCATCCCACCGGTTCCTGGACTTGCCTTTGGAATGAAGGGGGAGATATCTAAGCTGGCCTGTGCATACAGTAAAACAACAAATTTGACTGGATCTATACTGTCGGAACTCAACCAAGAATTAGGAGAAGTGCAAGTTGCAGCACTCCAAAATCTTGCGACTATAGACTATCTACTGTTAAAAGAATATATGGGATGTGAACAGTTCCCAGGAATGTGTTGTTTTAATTTGTCTGATTTTTCTCAAAATATTCAAATTCAGTTAGACAATATCCATCATATCATTGATAAGTTTTCACAAATGCCTAGAGTGCCTAACTGGTTTTCTTGGTTTCACTGGATATGGCTGGTAATTGTAGGTCTGCTTTGGTTATGTAGCTGTATTCCTATTATGTTAATGTGGGCACACAATTTAATTAGTAATTTAAAACCTATACATGCTTATGTTACACTACAAGAAGATATGTCAAAGAAATAATCAATCTTCCCATGTTTTCTTCCATCTGCTACTTCTATAGCTTCTCTTCTTCCTTCATAATTACAACCCCTAAGTAGAATTCGTGCCTCAAATCGAAATTACTGAGTATCATAATTCTTCCAAGTGGTAAAGATACCTCAAGACAAATGCCGGGCATAGAAGCCACAGGGCATAAATCTGCAAAAAAGTAAAAAGCTAACCTTTTCAAACAATATTGCTTCTCTCTCACTTGCCAACTTTACATTTCCCTGTATGGCCCCGGAAGATGACTGGTTAGCCATAGACGGGTAAGATTCCTCAAGGGAGGAACAACCTAAGACAGGCACAGTCGCAGGGAGGGCCATCAGGTGAGAAATTGGGGATCAACAGAGGTGAGGCTTAGAACCTCACCCCACATTTTGAGAGAAATCTTCTGCATCCGTGGATGTTTTGTTGCCCTTGTCTAGCTTGGATTAATACTTAGTCTATAGGCACACACCTGATGATCTATATTTGCCCTCTTACAGCACTAAACTATGTTTTCTACCTTTATCTTGCATCTACCTACCACTTCAGCATTTTATTTAAAAAATAATAATAATAATAATAATAAGGGAGAAATGCGGGATTCACATATAAATCAAGTATAAAAATCAAATGAATATTCATATTTGACCTGATTGTTTATAGTTCATAATGCGTGATCAAAACCAAAAGTTTGTGTGATGACTGCCCTTGCACTGTTCACCATGTAAGAATTTATTCACTATGTAAGAATTTGTTCTCCATGTAAGAACTTGTTCGTTATGCTTCAGAAGATTGGAGACTGTTGAGAATTAGGCTTGGGGTTGATTAATGATTGTGCATTGAGTCCCCTATACAGAATTTTATTGTTGTTAACAACCATTTGATCAATAAATATGAGAGATGCCCTCTCAAAAAAAAAAAATCAAATGAATAATCATAATTGACCTGATTGTTTATAGTTCATGATGTGTGATCAAAACCGAAAGTTTCTGTGATGACTGCCCTTGCACTGTTCACCATGTAAGAACTTATTCACTATGTAAGAACTTGTTCACCATGTAAAAACTTGTTCGTTATGCTTCAGAAGATTGGAGATTGTTGAGATATAGGCTTGGGGTTGATTAATGATTGTCCATTGAGTCCCCTATACAGAATCTTATTGTTGTTAACAACCATATGATCAATAAATATGAGAGATGCCCTCTCAAAAAAAAAAAAAAGACTAAGCTAGCTATATAATTTGGTATTTTAAATGTGTTATTTCCTTGACCAAATAGGAAAATTGTGGTTTTAAAAAAAAGTCCTGATTCCCTTTTATAACTATTTATAGTTCCCTTTTATTCCATTTATTTCCCTTTTATAAATATTTATAGTTCCCTTTCATTCTATTTATTTCTCCCATTTTCTTATAAAATAGAATTTAAAATGGCTAATAAGAACACATTTAATAAAGCAAAATAATATTAAGTAAAAGGTAAGAAAAAAGAAAGAAAAACAAAGATTAAACAGAACCAAGAAACAAACCACTTAAAACACAACAGCTAATATTTAATGTTCATAACCTTCAAACTGCTTCATATTTTGCCATACTTTTCTTCATACCTTTTGATCTACTTCTACAATTTATCCCCAGAAATACCTATTCAAATTACAGAAAGTAATCGTACTAAAATGTTTAGTGCAATATAGTTTCTAATAGAAGAAAACAGAAATAAACCCAAATAGATTAGAAAGACTTAATTAAAAATAATTTAAGGAACATCCTTACTAAGGAATTCAAGTCATTTCAAAAACTGGGAGAGACATGTATTACTGACACAGACAACTATTCTGCTATATTAAGGGGGAAAAAAACACTGTGAAAAAGTGTATACAATATGATCCAATTTTAGTCAAAATAAAAAATGTTAAATAGGCATAGAAAATAATCTAGAGAAAGACAAAATGGTTAATGAGGAGGAGTGAAACTACATGGAATTTCACTTACTAATCTATTTCTGTAATATGTAATAAGATACATCTATTGCTTTTGTAACAAAATAAAACTCACTACACTGAACATTTACTAAACATACAAAATATTTAAAAATATTCTGAAGCAATTTGTTTTGAGAGATGGCTCTGATATTCCAAACAGAGCTCCAAATACCTGTGAGTAATCTTTTAGAGATAACATCCCTTTCCACAACAATGACAGCATTCACTTCAATCATTTTTGTAGATGAAATATAACAGGACACTCCAGAAATAAAAGCACCTTGGTATACTGGAGTAGCAGACAAGTTTAAAAACAAAACTGAGATTCATTTGAGCTTAATTAGAATAAAGCAAAATATCTAATTAGTATAAAGCAAAATAATTATCAGGCCATTAATTTTGATAAAATAAGTCATAAGAAAACAAAGAATGGGTTCCAGCTTTTCAAAAACTCCAAATGGCATTTGTATCAGGCCAGGCTTCTTAAGCACAAGCTTTTATTTCCTGAGCCTTGAAACACAGGGTTCTCAAACTGCAAATCTTGAGTATCTGGATCAACACAGCAGAACACTAAAAGAGCTTACACAAGTACTGATAAGCATCATAATCTGTCTTCAGCTTAAGTCTTCAGAAATGATTTTTGTTTTCTACTGGCTACACTAATAATAGCATCACTTTTTTTAGTACCAACTATGTGCCAGACAGTATATTTGATATTTTGTAGAGAGTACCTCATATATCTGCAGAACAACTTATGAAGTATCATCAGTTCCCTCTTATAGACAATGAAGCTGAAGCTTAAAAACATTAGATTAAGAGAAATGCTAAAGATACATGATTATATGTGTCAGAACCAGAATCTAGGTTTGTTAAACTCTGAGGTTTTTGTTTTCTTGTTGAGTTCCTGACCATTATCTCTTAAAGTATCCAGTGTACTTTATACCTCATATTTTATCAAATTTAATTCATTTGAAACAAAACATAAATATACACTGTGATGTCATTTGAGGGAAACAAATATCCAAGTTTGAATGGTAAGGTCTTACTAAAACTATTCAGTACCTAGTATTAAATACTACAGCTAAATTTTGATTATATACAGGTCTCCTCTCATAGGAAAACCTAAACAATTTCACAAAATTCTGAAAGGTTAAACATTACAGTATATAAAACATAAGGTTTTAACAGTTAGGTATACAAATTGGAAAGGTGATTTTATCTTTAAATAATATATTAAAATGATCTATTAGTGAGGGTCAACTGTCATCCAATGACTTGACTATGAGAAAAATTAAGTGACAAGAAATTTTTAACTTCAGTAAGAAAGTCTGCAAAGTACTACTATTAATGCAATAAATGGTAATGCAAATATAAACTTCAGTTCTTCAAAAGCTAGTAGATTCCCTAGAGAGATAGTTATTTTCAGAAATTTTAGGATTTCTACTTCACAATGTCTATTTGTGAGGAAAAGATATGGGTCCAAAATCTTAATTGAAATATATTTGGAACTGGCTGTGCCTTAGAAACCCTACAAAACATAGACAGTATGCAAATACATAAAAATCTAATATCGCAAAGTTGTTCATATGAATTATCTTAACAGAAGTGATTTCACTTTTATTAGGAAAACTTTCTTCTAAAAATTATTCCAAGTGAAAACAAAGACACAAATACAGTAAACTATATTGGAGTGAGGCCTCATTCACAAAAGTTGAAGGCAACATTCAATTCTGGAAAAGCCTATTACCCAACTGCAGGGAATCCATTTGCCAACTAACTCTACTGGTCCATGTCATCATCCATTCAAAAATATAAATGGAAACTATCAATCACCAGACATTAAGAAAGTAAAGAACCAAGACGAGGGAAAAAAAACCCTGGAGGAAAGAGATGGTGCCAAGAACAGAAAATTATTTTTTTAAATTTCTGATTAGTACCTAGGGAAAAATTTAAGGTAGTATTTTAGCCATAAGCTAAGCTACAACTGCTCCCCCTCCCCAATAAAAAAAAAGTAAGAAAACAGAAGTTCTTGGATATTACAAAGTAATTGTCAAATTTTTATAGTTTTTACTTGAATGTCCTTCAATTCAACACTTGTATTTCTCTCTCCCTCTTCCCAACCCTCTTCCTCTGTCTCAATTTTTAAATACATACCAAAAGGTCTGTAAGAATAGACACACCAAATTGTCAACTGTGATAGCTTCTAATGATGGGAGTGGAAGAGAATAAATACATATGCCTAGGATATGAACCCATAATTTTCAAAACAGGAAATAAAAGCTAATAAGCATGGGAGAAAAAAACTGTATCTTATAATAAAAGAAATGCAAATTGAAATTGTGTGTCATTTTCAACTAACAAATCAACAAAAATTGAAATCCCAGAATATTTAATGCTGGTAAAAATACAGCAGTATGTTCATACCTGCTGACTTAGTAATTCTTACTTTATTAAGGAAACATCTGAAATATTGAAAAACATTATACACAGATGTATATCCTCTTCAGGGATCAGAGGTCATATTTAAAGTGACTAAGCCTGCTGGGAAGCCATAAGCCCCTGATTCTGCAGCATGAAAACCTAGAAACAACCCAACCTGAGCTTGGTGCAAATAAAAAACATCATCAATCAGGTGTTTGAGATGGACACTCTAAACATCACAAGCTTATGAAGCTCAACACTGTGTGCTTCAAGAAGAACTTATCAATTCCTCCCCTCGCAGCATCTTTTAATAGCAAAAATTCCTAAATTAATAATCCAGAGATAAGGAATTTAAGTATATTGTGATGCAGCCATATATAAAAATATTATAAAGCTATTAAAGAAGCCCTCAAAATGTTTATCATGGGAATATATCGAGATGTTAAAATAGAAAAAATAGTTATTTACAGTATGATCTGAAGTTCTACAAATGAGTATATGCACATAAACACATATATGCCAACACATGTATACATAAATATATACATATGCAAACAAAAATTCCTTCAAGGAAATATATCAAAATGTTAACAACAGTTTTCAATGGGTGGTGGACTTATGAGTGGTTTTTTTTCCCCACACTGATCATATACGATTTTTCTGCAGATGTTTTTTTTTTTTAAGCAGAAAAGGGTTTTTCTTTGCCCCATATTAAAAAGAGAAATGAATGTAGTGTGGTGCCCTTCCAGATATACCTGGTTATCTACTAGTTACTAAGCAGCATATCCTAGTGTTCCTACATTGTGCCCCTTTCAAGTGTCACAGGAAGGAACTACACAAACTCAGACACTAACACACCCCACCCAAACGGCAGTGCATCCACTCTAGGGAGTGGCCTGAGCAGCACATACAGCAACTTTCTCTTCTCAAACCACTTCCCATCTTTCACATTAATGTTTTAGGTTTACTTTTGATGTGGCACAGTACCCTTCACACAAGCTCCACACAAGAGCAGAACAGACCTTTGTAATCCTCCACTCCATCCCTGAGAGAAATGCTGCCCATTCAGTAAATTCAGGCACCAAGCTAGAAATCCTGTCATTCTGGACATTTCTCTGTCGTCAACTGATAAAGACAGGGAAGCACTGCTGCTTTCTGAAAATGGCCAATCCTGTTCTTTAATGACAGCATATGCTAAGATTTCTTACTCCTGAAGAGAATGAAATGGATGGTTCCCCTGCAAAGGCTATAAATCCCAATATATAGTGGCTTTCAGTCCCAACAGCAGAATCTGCAATTTAGCAACTCTCCCACAAGAACAGCCCAATTCTGATAGCAAAAACCCTTCAGAGAATCCTAGCCCCAAGCAGCTCCCCAGGGCTCTCCTGCTTCAAGACCATACCGACAAGTCCTATACTATGTCCGCCCATGCTGTAGCAGCAGCCATTTTTGGCTCAGCCCTGCTGCAGCCCCAGATGGAAAGCCAGGAAAGCAAGGACAAGATGGCAAAGGCAAAGGGCTTTAAAAAGGGAACTCTGCAACTTAACAACAGGCATTATGAAAAATACTGCACTAATCAACCACCTGGTTAAAAATAAGGCCTTTTTTTGTTTAAATGATGGCTATTTTTAAGTACTTTATGTACATCTGAAACCAACATGATTTTGTATATCAACTTTATTGCAATAATAATAATAATAAATAAATAAAGTGCTTTAAACTCTCTCTTGGTGCCATGAAAATAAATTTGGGGAGATCAGCACTAGTACAGATATGATGGTAAAACAAAGATTAATCAGAATGCTTGGGAAATACAATTCATAGTTAGTTTTTACTTACCCAACAGTTAAATTTTAAATGCCCCCTTTCTTGATTCCCTGCTGAAAAATCTACAAATGCATATTTTAAATACTATACACTCTTAAAATAAGGAATATAATTTAATCTATCTTCACTGAATAAGGAACTTGGAGGTAGTCACATTTTAGCCTATTTCATTTTTCAAAATATAAATAGATTTATTTTTCTGATTATAAAAGTGATATATGGTTAATGTAAACAAAAAAATCATTTGGCAAAGAAAAAGAAAATCACCCAATCTCACCAGCAACCAGAGATAACCCTATGAACACTGCTGTATAAGTAAGCACTTTTTCTATATATTTTTAAGATAAAATTTGATCATATAAGCTATTTTTAAGTGGCTTCCATAGAAGTGAACTTTGTCAATAAACGTTTTTTAACATTTTTAAGGTTATATTGTATTTCAGTGTATATACAGCCCATAATTTACCCAGAACCCTATTATTAAGCCTTTATTAGCATGTTTCAAAAGAGTTGCCATTAAAATGGTGACAATAATCAGAATTTTATTTGAACATTAATTTTCAAAGTACAATTCTGTAAAAGCAGAAGTTTTTTTTTTTTAAGGCTGATTTCAAAGTAATACTTGGATATATATTGAAATAATCCCTTAGAATACTAACAAAATTTAATATATCAACAGTCTAGTTTCTATTAAATCACCTAGGAGCTCAACAAACAAAAATCCAGATCAAACTTTCATCTACCCAACTCGGGAAAAGAGATTCATTTTAGTCTCTGTCTCACCCTAGATCTTGGTTTAATAAAAGACTAAATTCAAACAAAGTAAGACAGCAGCAGAGCCTAGGGAAAAATTGAAAGCAATTCCATGAAATAAAACTGATGCACAACTCTTAACAGGACACTCCTGAGGTTCACATTCAGACTGGAGGATGGGGAGATTAAAAGGCTCAGAAGAGGTTATGAAGACTCCAGATCTGTAACTGATATGGAACCAAGCACTTAGAAAGAGCACGCCTATACATCCTGTCACATCAATTCCTTCAGGCTAACAAATATATTTGTAATGACCAACCAACTATTTCTGATTCTTTATCTCTTAGATGGAGTTAGTCAAACCTGCTAACACTAGGAAAAGGGAACAGGACAATAAAATGCCCCTTTCGGGGCCTTCAACATTGAGCTTCCTTATGAAAATGAAAGCCATTTCTCTCCAACCCAAGACCGGATCCTAATACAATTTCGGTTACCCTTCAAGCCTTCAAAAGTCACAATTGATCTGGTATGTACCACCATGAGCTCGAGAACTTCCCAGAAGACTTTTCTTATGAGATCAGTAGCAGTATTAACTAATGTAATTTTGTACTGTACAATGAAATATATTAACATTTGAAATATATATATAACTTAGTATACCATTATTTTCCAAATGATCAATGCATGTCATGCATGGGTAAAAAATTCACATAACAAAGTACAATAAATACCAATGGATTTAAGTGCATGAAAAGTTCTTGGACGTGGTTTCAGGTTCCAAATTAAAACTAACCCTTAAGAAACTACCACTTACTACGCTGATGGACAGTAAAGGGGTTTGTTGGGGGGACTTGGTGATGGGGGCAGTATAGTAAACATAATGTTCCTCATAAAATTGTAGATTAATGATACCAAAAGAAAAAAAGGAAACTACCACTTGTCAAGAAGTTGTGGTGTAGTAATGAAGAATATCCACAATTGTCTGAAGAAGACAATAAAATACTCCTTTCTTCCCAACTAAGTATCTGAGACCAGATTTTCTTCAAAAACATGTACAGAATGGCTGCAGAAGCAGATATGAGAATCCAGTTATCTATTAAACTAGACACTAAAGAGATTTGCAAAATAAGTAAAATTATGCTATTCTTCTCATTCGCTTTTGTTTTGATTTTTCATTTTTCAAACTATGTTGACATAATGGATTTGTTTTTGTTATTTTTTAATTAAGTGCATATTTTCAATTTTAATATTTAATACTATAAATATCAACAAATATAGCCCACATAACAAAAGATCTCTGAGGTTTCAATAATTTTCAATAGTGTAAAAGAAATAAAATCTGAGAATTGGTGTTTTAAGTCAATGATTTTTCAGTGTGTTGTCTGTGGAAAATCTGCATCAGTTTCCTGGAGTGTAGTTTCCAATCTACAGAATTAAAATCTATGGGAAGTTTCCATTTCTGCAAATGTTTTTTTTGCATCAAAAATCTAAACCACTGCTCTAAGAGCTCACATAAATTTATATAAATCCCCTTCACAATGTATCAAATGAATCAATTTACACACTTGTTAATAAGTTGATTCCTATATGTTCACCACTCCTTTCTCATATCTATTTTCTAACCTGATAGGCAAATTTTCAGGGACAATGCCACTTTCTTTTCACTTCTTCCCACAGTTCTCCTGCAGTATATATAGCAGGCAGTAGGTGTGCTATCCCGGACTACTCACTTACAGCTAATTTCAGAATAATGTGTTATGTCTGAAGGAAAGCTAAAAAGTACAGCTCAAAGATGTCTAGACAGACAAAAATCCTTGATCATTCAAAAGATTCTATTGGCACTCAAGCAGTATCACTAATTCTTATAACAAATGCATCTGCCACAGTTGACATTTTTTGATAATTGAGGCCAACAGAGAAGGAGCTGAGTTAAAGGATTTGCATGACCCACTCCAACCCTCCCATTCTAAGATTGCTTCTTTTTAAATTCAATCCCAGCATTACATAATGGTGGATACTCTGGATGTTTAGGGGCTGGAAGATGAGTCAGCAGGTAAAGTCATTTGTGAGAAGCAGTTTAATTACACTTAGTACAACAGACAAGCCAACAAAGACAGCTGTCATTGTTTACATTGCTGAACATGCTGTCAGGTTTCACAGGCTTGTAAAAACACCTATTGTCAGCAAGCCCCATTTTTCTTAGTTAAGGGTTAAGAAGTATCAGACTTAGCTAACAGCTCCTAAAGCACAGTGAACCTTTTTTCTTAAAGCAGAATTAATATGTCAGTGCCTAAAAGAACATTCAAAATCCATTCTTTCAACTAGGAATGTGCTTCTGACTGCAATAACCTGAATCTCTTCATAGACCACTAGTGTTACATGCTCAGATACAGGAAAAAGTGCTTCTGATAAGACAAAAAAATAAGGGCTTTCTTAAAATCACACAATGCTGTTAACCATTTAAAGCACAGTTCAGTGCTTCTTTAAAAAAGGTTGAAAAAAAGTGGATAAAATATGAATTGTTAATCTTTTTTTAACAAGACTGAGCGGACAAGCAACTGAAACTCCAAAGAATTACCTTCTCTTGTTCTGATCTTGAGTATTTTCAACTCAGTTTCACTTTTCAGAACCAAAATATTTCATCTTTAAGAATCCTTCCATAAGGATATCCTTCAAATGTATTTTTCAAAGTGTGATTTCCAATGAAGGACTAGACTGAAAAACACCTTCTAATTGCTTTCTAGTTTCATATGCAATGGCTCATCTAGGCATTACACCTAAATAATTTCCAAGACAATCAAATTAATCTAATATTTCAAATTCCTACCTGAACTAACAAGGAGATATAGATATATACTAGCTCTGTGTGTGTGTGTGTGTGTGTGTGTGTGTGTGTGTGTGTGGTGCTATGACAAAAGATGCCTGCTAGCAGGTACTCTATTAAGTGTGCCATTATTTGAATACCAAGACCACCATGTAACTTATAAATTATAAACTTAAAAACTGTTTACTATAAATCTGCTACTAACCACGTACTAACTGTAAACAACGACTGAAACTAAAGTCAGAACTGTATCTGTTTTTTAAAATATATAAAGTCCAAATGATCCTTAAATGCAAGTTGGGTAACAACCACGGAGATTTACCTATCTCCAAGTTTCTTGAACAAAAATATCTAAGCATGTTTCATAAATTTGAAAACTGCAGATAAAAAAATACAAATACTGAAAGCCATCCTTAGGATAAGTATATATAACCTGTTTTAAAAGTCCCAAGTAAAACAGTAACACACATCAATCTTAGATTTGAATTATTTACTACAAATATATAATCCAATCCTCCTCCTAACAACCTCCTACAATACTAATTGCCCATGTCATTCCCCAGCCCACAGTTCTGATGGCTCCCCCACTGTCATCTGGGAGGAAGCCAACCTCCTTAGCATAGCTTATAAAGCTCCTATCCACTTCTGGACACTTCTGTCCACTGGTATGATCATCTCTAAAGTCAAGAATGTTACTACCCACAGGTGAGGTTACTTTACCAACGGATTCTATAACTCAATTCTCCTTGCCCCACCAGGTTGAACTCCACCTCCAGGCAGCCTTCAGGGACTATTTGTCCACTTCTCCCCTTCAAACTGTTGTGCCAGCAATGATGAACAAGGCATTTTCCCTGTCCTGAGTCTTTGTATGTTGATTCCTAACTGGAATACTCTTTACTCTACTGCTATCTTTCATATGGCTCAATAATCTTTGCATGCTTGTTTGAGGTAGTCCCTTCTCCAGGAAGGCTCTCCCCTCAATCCTCCCAATGTTCTGCTATCCACTACCAAGTTAAGAGACCTTCCTCAGATCTCCCACAAACCCGGTTCTTATTGATTCCTGTTTACTTACCCTCTTAAGACATCTGTGACCTGTACTAACACTGTAAACTTCTTGAGGGCAAAGACTATGTGATATTTCTGATTTCTCACTCCTCAGCCCAGAATACATTGTCAGTGCTCAATAAATATCTACTGAATGATTAAGCTAGACTACATAAGTAAGAAAACAGATTTCTCTTTAGAACCTATGGATAAACTACCCCAACTCTGCTTTGTGCTACATTGCATATGAAACAACTTGCCAAATCAGTTCCAGGTTGCTACAAATACTGGATTAAGAAAATAGTTCCCAAGTTGTGAGCCAGATTCGTTAGGTCCACGAATTCATCATCTACAAGATATTTTCACTAACTCAAAAAGCTTAAGAAACTATGTCAATCAACAATAATGAGTCAAAGACTAGTTAAAACATCAGTTCCTTTTCTTCTGCATAAAAATTATCAGTTAAGGGTGGTGACACTGAGATTATTGCTATCCTTAATTAGCACATAAAGATCTTTCATTAAAAATGTGGTTTCACAGGGGGAGGAGACAAGATGGCAGCGTGAGTAGGGCAGCGGAAATCACCTCCAAAAACCATATATATTTTTGAAAATACAACAAATGCAACTATTCCTAAAAGAGAGACCAGAAGATACAGTACAACAGCCAGGCTACATCTACATATTCAAGAACTCACCACCTCACGAAGTGGGTAAGATACAAGCCAGGACCCAGCAGGACCCAAGCGCTCCCCCAACCCCAGCCCACCAGCAGGAGGAAAGGAGCCGGAGCGGGGAGGGACTGGGAGCCCAAGACTGCTAAATACCCAACCCTAGTCATCCGCACTGGGAGCGCAGACACACAGTGCATGGTGTGCTGGATATTAGGAAAACGGAACAGTAAAACATGCAAGCGGGTCCCCGCAGCCAGCGCCCCTGGAACAAAAGAAAAGCAAGCACTTACAAGGGGCTCCACATCTGGACAGAATAATCCCGGAACACTCGGCCCAGCAGGCTGGGAATCCCAGGGAACTTTGGGCGCCCAAAGCCCTTGGGCGGGAGTGCAGCTCTGAAGCCCCTCATAGTGCAGAAGGGCCTTGAACCAAGAATACTGTATCCAGCACGATTATCATTTAAATATGAAGGAGGGATTAAACAAATCCCAAACAAGGAAAAGTTGAGTGAATTTGCCTCCCACAAACCACCTCTACAGGATATTTTAAAGGGACCGCTCTAGATGGAAGCACTCCTATGGCTAAATACATGTCAACAGAGAAAATAAAATCACACTAAAGACAGCAGACCAACCAAATACTAACTAAAGGCAAAAAATAAAATCAACTATCCACAAAAGCAGCCAAAGGAAAGACAAAAGAGTACAGAATAAAACACCTAACATAAAAAGAATGGAGGAGGAAGAATAAGAAGGGAGAGAAAGAATCATCAGACTGCGTTTATAATAGCTTAATAAGCGAGTTTAAGTTAGACAGTTAAATAGTAAAGAAGCTACCCTTGAAGCTTTGGTAACCACGAATCTAAAGCCTGCAATGGCAATAAGTACATATCTTTCAATAATCACCCTGGAATGAATGCACCAATCAAAAGACAGAGAGTAATAGAATGGATAAAAAAAGCAAGACCTATCTATATGCTGCTTATAAGAGACTCACCTCAAACCCAAAGACATACACAGACTAAAAGTCAAGGGATGGAAAAATATATTTCATGCAAATAGGGAGAAAAAAGCAGGTGTTGCAATACTAGTAACAGACAAAACAGACTTCAAAACAAAGAAAGTAACAAGAGATAAAGAAGGACATTACATAACGATAAAGGGGTCAGTCCAACAAGAGGATATAACCATTATAAATATATATGCACCCAATACAGGAGCACCAGCATATGTGAAACAAATACTAACAGAATTAAAGGAGGAAACAGAATGCGATGCATTTGTTCTGGAAGACTTCAACACACCACACACTCCAAAGGACAGATCCACCAGAAAGAAAATAAGTAAGAACACAGAGGCACTGAACAACACACAAGAACAGATAGATGGATCTAATAGACATCTACAGAACTCTACACCCAAAGCAGCAGGATACACATTCTTCTCAAGTGCACATGAAACATTTTCCAGAATAGACCACATACTACGACACAAAAAGAGCCTCAGTAAATTCAAAAAGATTGAAATTCTACCAACCAACTTTTCAGACCACAAAGGTATAAAACAAGAAATAAATTGTACAAAGAAAATAAAAAGGCTCACAAACACATGGAGGCATAACAACATGCTCCTAAATAATCAATGGATCAATGACCAAATTAAAACAGTGATCAATCAATATATGGAGACAAATGACAACAAGACTACAAAGCCCCAACTTCTGTGGGACACAACAAAGGCAGTTCTAAGAGGAAACCATATAGCAATCCAGGCATATTTAAAGAAGGAAGAAAAATCCCAAATGAATAGTCTGAAGTCACAATTATTGAAATTGGAAAAAGAAGAACAAATGAGGCCTACAGTCAGCAGGAGGGACATAATAAAGATCAAAGAGGAAATAAATATAATTGAGAAGAATAAAACAATAGAAAAAAAACAATAAAACCAAGAGCTGGTTCTTTGAGAAAATAAACAAAATAGATAAGCCCCTAGCCAGACTTATCAAGAGAAAAAGAGAATCTACACACATCAATAGAATCAGAAATGAGAAAGGAAAAATCACGACGGACTCCACAGAAATACAAAGAATCATTAGAGAATACTATAAAAACCCATATGCTAACAAGCTGGAAAACCTAGAAGAAATGGATAACTTCCTAGAAAAATACAACCTTCCAAGACTGACCAAGGAAAAAGCAGAAAATCTAAACAGACCAATTCCCAGCAACAAAATTGAAGTGGTAATCAAAAAACTACCCAAGAGAAAAACCCCCAGGACAGATGGATTTACCGTGGAATTTTAACAGACATACAGAGAAGACATAATACCCATTTTCCTTAAAGTTTTCCAAAAAATAGAAGAGGAGGGAATACTTTCAAACTCATTCTATGAAGCCAGCACCACTCTAATTCCAAAACCAGGCAAAGACCCCATCAAAAAAGAAAATTACAGACCAATATCCCTGATGAACATAGATGCAAAAATACTCAACAAAATATTAGCAAACCGAATTCAAAAATACATCAAGAGGATCATACACCATGATCAAGTGGGACTCATCTCAGGGATGCAAGGATGGTACAACATTCAAAAATCCATCAACATCATCCACCACATCAACAAAAAGGACAAAAACCACATGATCATCTCCATAGATGCTGAAAAAGCATTCGACAAAATTCAACATCCATTCATGATAAAAACTCTCAACAACATGGGTATATAGGGCAAGTACCTCAACATAATAAAGGCCATATATGATAAACCCACAGCCAACATCATACTTAACAGAGGGAAGCTGAAAGCTTTTACTTTAAGATTGGGAACAAGACAGGGATGCCCACTCTCCCCACTGTTATTCAACATAGTACTGGAGGTCCTAGCCACGGCAATCAGACAAAACAAAGAAATACAAGGCATCCAGATTGGTAAAGAAGAAGTCAAACTGTCACTATTTGCAGATAACATGATATTGTACATAAAAAACCCTAAAGACTCCACTCTAAAACTACTAGAACTAACATCTGAATTCAGCAAAGTTAGAGGATACAAAATTAATACACACAAATCTGTTGCTTTCCTATACACTAACGATGATCTAGGAGAAAGAGAAATCAGGAAAACAATTCCATTCACAATTGCATCAAAAAAAATAAAATACCTAGGAATAAACCTAACCAAGGAAGTGAAAGACCTATACTCTGAAAGCTGCAAGACACCCTTGAGAGAAATTAAAGAAGACATTAGCAAATGGAAACTCATCCCATGCTCTTGGCTAGGAAGAATTAATATTGTCAAAATGGCCATCCTGCCCAAAGCAATCTACAGATTCAATGCAATTCCTATCAAAATACCAACAGCGTTCTTCAACAACTGGAACAAATAGTTCTAAAATTCATATGGAAACACCAAAGACCCCAAATAGCCAAAGCAACCCTGAGAAGGAAGAACAAAGTGGGGGGGATCTCGCTTCCTAACTTCAAGCTCTACTACAAAGCCACAGTAATCAAGACAATTTGGTACTGGCACAAGAACAGAGCCACAGACAAGTGGAACAGAATAGAGACTCCAGACATTAACCCAAACATATATGGCCAATTAATATATGATAAAGGAGCCATGGACATACAACGGGGAAATGACAGCCTCTTCAACAGCTGGTGTTGGCAAAACTGGACAGCTGCATGTAAGAGAATGAAACTGGATCATTGTCTAACCCCATACACAAAAGTAAACTCAAAATGGATCAAAGGCCTGCATGTAAGCCATGAAACCATAAAGCTCTTAGAAAAAAACATAGGCAAAAATCTCTTGGACATAAACATGAGCGACTTCTTCATGAACATATCTCCCCAGGCAAGGGAAACAAAAGCAGAAATGAACAAGTGGGACTATATCAAACTGAAAAGCTTCTGTACAGCAAAGGACACCACCAATAGAACAAAAAGGCATCCTACAGTATGGGAGAATATATTCATAAATGACAGATTCGATAAAGGGTTGACATCCAAGATATATGAAGAGCTCACGCACCTCAACAAACAAAAAGCAAATAATCCAATTAAAATTAATGGGCAGAGGAGCTGAACAGACAGTCCTCCAAAGAAGAAATTCAGATGGCCAACAGGCACACGAAAAGATGCTCCACATCGCTAGTCTCAGAGAAATGCAAATTAAAACCACAATGAGGTATCACCTCACACCAGTAAGGATCGCCACCATCCAAAAGACAAACAACAACAAATGTTGGCGTGGTTGTGGAGAAAGGGGGAACCCTCCTATACTGCTGGTGGGAATGTAAGCTAGTTCAACCATTGTGGAAAGCAGTGTGGAGGTTCCTCAAAAAGCTCAAATTGAAATACCATTTGACCCAGGAATTCCACTCCTAGGAATGTACCCTAAGAATGCAGCAGCCCAGTTTGAAAAAGACAGATGCACCCGTATGTTTATTACAGCACTATTTACAATAGCCAAGAAATGGAAGCAACCTATGTGTTCATCAGTAGATGAATGGATAAAGAAGATGTGGTACATATACACAATGGAATATTATTCAGCCATAAGAAGAAAACAAATCCTACCATTTGCAACAACATGGATGGAGCTAGAGGGCATTATGCTCAGTGAAATAAGCCAGGCAGAGAAAGACAAGTACCAAATGATTTCACTCATCTGTGGAGTATAAGAACAAAGGAAAAACTGAAGGAACAAAACAGCAGCAGAATCACAGAACCCAAGAAAGGACTAACAGTTACCAAAGGGAAAGGGACTGAGGAGGATGGGTGGGAAGGGAGGCATAAGGGGGTGGGGAGAAAGGGAGCATTATGATTAGCATGTATAATGTGGGGGGGGCATGGGGAGGGCTGTGCAACACAGAGAAGACAAGTAGTGATTCTACAGCATCTTACTACACTGATGGACAGTGACTGTAATGGGATTTGTGGGGGGACTTGGTGATGGGGGGAGTCTAGTAAACATAATGTTTCTCATGTAATTGTAGATTAATGATACCAAAATATAATTTAAAATAAAAAAAATGTGGTTTCAAATTAATACTTTCATAATAACTGCTGCCTATGACCTCAAAGCAGCTTATGAGTAGACAGAGAGTGACTTAAATGTTTAATTTTTTTATTATAAAATATATGATTATTATAGAAAATAATAATTTGAGATAGTGGACAATTAAGATTTCAATATAGATTTAAATATAACTATACAAACCAAAGGCTGTCAAGGACTAATTTTAGGTTTGGAAAGAAACAAAGGGATTTCAGTCCTCAGTCTTCTTAAATGCAGCAATAATTACTTAGGCAGAGTTCAGAATTTAAATCAAAAGGATACTCGTCACATATTAAATGTCACTTTCACAACTACATAAAGCTCAGTGGGAAAGTTTTAGAAGATTTTGCTCTCTTGGCTCTTTCCTCAGCAGCTCCTTCCCCTTTTCTATAGTTTCATCATCAAATCATCAGACATTGCATGGACTACCAATAACATTTGCTTGCTTTTCACTCATTCCATTATGCTTATATTTTCAGATGTTTTTTCCAGCCCTTTCACCTGCTCATCTGACTTCCACCTCCTACTTCCAAACACGTCCAGTTACCCCCATTTGTTAAATGAGTAAGACATTCCAGTCATTTCAAACCCAACATGTCCTAAACTGAATTATCTGCCTCACTATCTCACAATGACATATAATTAAATCCTACATCTTTCTTACTCCATCAATGACAGTATCATTGCCTAGTCTCAAAGCCTGAGAGTCAGTTTTAGCTCTTTTCTTTCTTTCACCATGAATATTCAAGTCCCTTTCTTCCCTTTGATAATATTCATGGTATGATCATCCTTTCCTTTTCATTTCCCTGTAGACTAGATGTGCATCAACAAAACCTTGGAAGACCTTCAATGGACCTAGCGTATAGTCTCCATGCTTCCTGTCTTATCTCAATCCATCCAGCACAATTTTCACTTTCCTCTTATGATCAAACATGTTAACAAGTCTTAGATATTCAAAAAGTTCCACTTGATACAACATAGAAGCACAGATTCTTTATCTAGATATCCAAAAGTTTCTATAACTGTCACATGTACTGCACATTCAGTTTTCCATTTCAGCCAAGCAGGTCTTCTGACTACCCAAACACAGCATATACCATTTCCTAACTACTGTAAATTATTTTCCCTCAAATGTGTCTTTCCCCTTATATTTACTCAGATCCTACTTCCTATTCTTTCAGTCCTCACTGATCTTTCAGGCCTCTGATCTCTTAACTCCTATTCAGAGGTCAGGTAAAGACCTTAAATTCTTTAATTGTTTAACTGGAGTACCTAAGAGGCAGAGACAACATTTCAGGTTCCTTTTTTATCTCCTTTAACAGCTAGCACTTACTGTTAGTTAATAAAAACTTATTCCTCTGGTCACTTAATAATTATTGTGTGTCTGCTAAGCATCAGGCACTGTTAGCTTAATCTGTGGAATCAAAACAATGACCAGTATTTCTGTTCCCTTTTCTAATTCTTTTACTCTTCTCTCAAGATTCCATTAGTTCTAACTGTCTAACCTTTTAAGATAAGAAGGGAAGAGACCAAGCCATCTAATAGCTGGAACTATGAGATTATGGACTTCAAAAGACATGACCTAAAATAAAGAACAAAAGCATATTAGGTAAGGCTAAATTGCAGAGAACTAGCATACTTGCTTTTGCGGCCAAATTTTTTACTTATTAAGAAGGACAAACACTAGAGACTTCACATCCCAAGAGCCCAGAGAAGAAAACCCTCAGGAGCTTTGCTAAGCTGGACTTTTGTTGAAGGTTTTACAACTGCTGTACAATATTTCTGTACTAATTATCTCTAATGTAAAACTAAAATGAGCCTCTCTGAGCTGCAAAAAAAAAAGATTACATTAGTTCTTTCCTTCTCCGTTGAGCATCCTAACCTTACCATTACCAGTTGTTCTTTTCCATTCATTTGAGCCTTCAGCTGAATAGCAACTAAGCTAATTTCATAAATATGATTCTGGAACACAAAAGAAAAAGGACTTTTCTCCCCATATATTCTGAGAAAAATTGGAAAGAATGACCAGTGGTATGTTTCTGAAGGTTATTTTCCCAGTTTGAGAATTCTCACAATTGCTCTTATCAGTGACACTAATTTTCACACGTGGTATTGTTGTGAACAGACCAAAGTCTTCAATTTCACTAAAAGCATGGGTAGACTTACTTTCTGTACCTAGACTCTGTGTTAGATAAATATATGATTAATTGAAGAAACTGGATTATTTTGAAAGTGCATATGAACTGTAACTTAGGATAAACAAATTTGTATTTCAATTTAGCTACTTCAAGTAAAACAATTCACCAGACATGCTATTCAAGATTTAACACCAACAAAAAAACAATACAGTTCATCCATGAATTCCACAAGAATTAACCAGAGTATATCTTTGAGCCTTAATGTCATCAAAGGAATGTACTCAGACAAACTCAAAGAATGTGAAATACCTGCATCTTCTGACTAAACCAAATTATTAGGTATGAAGTAAAGACACTGGACCTGCAGGTACCCATACAAACTAAACATAGGCCTTGCAAATTCAAGTCTCTGGGAGCAAAGAAGGGAAAAAAAAAAAAAAAAATCCAAACATTAAACCTCTACACATTTCCATCTTTTACCTACTCTGCTAACATAAAAAGGAATCCTTTTTAAATCTGGCCAAGTATTAATATAAATTAAAGACATGATTCTTGGGGAACTCAGGTGCTAGCCAAGCCCAAAAGTACAAAAATTAATTACACATGATACATTGTGATAACCTGAAATCATATTGGAAACGGGTAGAAATAATGAAAATGAAAAATCGCAACAATCTATTTTTTAATTCTCAAATTGCTTTCACCAGGAGTCCTGATAAATAATAACATAGCTGCATTGTGTTTATAATGTCAAATAAATCAAATGTATTTCCCTAGACAAAACCTGCTAATGCCATGCCTTATAAACTACATCATAAAGTTTAGAAAGCATTTTCTCTTTCATTATCTCAGTCATTATCATAAAACCTTTGAAAAAGGGGAAGGTACTGTTTTCCCCATTTTACAGATAAGAAGGCTGGAACTCAAGGAGGTCGTAGGATTTGTTCATGATCACATACCTACCTTCATGTAAGAAAGGGGACATAAGAAAAGGTACAAGAATCTACTCATCTGTAGAAAGGAAATGCAGGAAGGATAAATCATAAATTAACGAAATTGGTGACCTACAGGTGTAGGTGAGAAAGAAAGGACAAACAGGCTCTGGGTAGCAGGGATGGAAGAATTAACACTTCTTTCTGAGTATATCCTTTTTTATATAACTGACTCTTAGAACCATAGTAATGTTGCACATATCCATAAAACAAATAATTAGAACAAAAAAATACAGGAATAAGGTTAGCAATTACCAGACTATTTTATATGTATTCTATCATTAAGTAAGTAAATAGATTGTAGATAATAAAGCCAGGTTTATCACTGCTGGAGAAAGTAAAATAAGGAAAAGGGGAAAGTTAAAACAAACTGGGTGGAATTACGGTGGAACTGAAGCTTATCAGTATAAACTCATGGTTTTTAATGTATATACAGATAAACACAGAAATAGAGATGTATGTAAGCGGATTACTATGCATACATGTATTGCCTAGCTCTGTCTGCTGAAATCAAGGCTAAAGCAGTGACATTCCAGTAACAATGAACATACCTAGGCCAGATCTTAGTCATTAACACCATTTTCCAATAAAAACAATCAGGATTTCTTGGAGAAACAGTTGATCCCAGGACTGGGGCAAGGAAATATACAAGATGAGCCTGGAACATCTTGAGATGCAAGAAAATAAAGAAATACTTATGAAAAAAAAAAAAAAGATTATGGCTTCTTGAAGGAACACAGGAGCAAATCTGAAGGAACTTCTAATAGCCAAAGCTAGAACAATTTGACCAACAAAACAAATAATGACAGTACTATATTTTATCACAGAATAAAATACATATCCATGAATCTATGACATAAATAATAGAATGAATTAATAAACAGAGAGAGCTGTTCCTCACAGAATTACAAATAATTAAAAATGAAGGAAAGAGAGAAACAAAAAGTCCCAATTAGACTTAACATGTTTCATGTTTCAACTTAATGTTTCATGTAAGATCCACATTGCTGAACATCAAGGGCCAAAGTCTGAAGAGAAATATTATTTGCAAAGTTTCTCAGAAGATACTTAGCAACTACAAAGAGAAAGACAGTAACTCTACAGTAGAAAGACCTACAGTCCAACTTAACCAAGTTAACTGGGTAATCACCGTATCAAGAACTTCTTGATACAAGGCTCTGAGAAGGAATGCATTTGGGTATTCTTACCAAAATTCATAACCTCACTCTGATCATGAGAAAACATGAAATAAACCCAAATGACAGAAATTCTATAAAATAACTGATAAGTAATCCTCAAACACATCAATGCTATGACTGATAAGTAATTCTCAAACGCATCAATGCTATGAAAGGTAATGACTGAGGAACAATTACAGTAGAGGAAACTAAGGGAAAATAATAACCAAATGCAATGCAGTTATTAACAGAAAAAGGACAATGAAAAAATTGATAAAAATTCTAAAAAGGTCTATAGTTCAACTAATACTGGATGTCCCCAAAGTAGACTATGTGAAGGGAAAACAAGCTAATGCATATTTATATGCTTGAATCTTTTAATTACGATTTTTCAATGAAGGTCAAGAATGAAATTACTGATTTCCAGAGAAGCATTCAGCTTTCACTGGCTTGCTTAAAATGTATCACATTCAAGTACATTCACCCAGTCACAACATAAAAAGTATTAAGCTAAGGTCAAGTACTCTGCTGTCTGCTTGTGAAATAGCAGTTACCTCAGGAAGCTGGACTGGTTCCAAATTCTAATATTTCTGAAAAAGATCAAGAATGTAATATTGAAAGTATGAGCTGAATATATTAGCCTCAAAGACTCAACAATATTAATCAAGTACTTGATGCCATTAAAATTCTACATAGGTTAATTAAGACCCACTTATTTTGCATATTAGGTAAGAGCTAAGCAAAAGGTATATATAATAACTTATAAAACTTAAAAAAGTTATAATCTTTTTTGCATTTTTTTATTAAGGTATCATTGATATATACTCTTACGAAGATTTCACATGAAAAACATTGTAGTGACTACATTCACCCATATTATCATGTCCCCCCCATACCCCATTGAAGTCACTGTCCATCAGCATAGTAAGATGCTACAGAGTCACTACTTGTCTTCTCTGGGCTACACTGTCTTTCCCATGACCCCCTCTATACCATGTGTACCAATCATAATATCCCTCAATCCCCTTCTCCCTCCCCTTTGGTAACCACTAATCCCTTCTTGGAGTCTGTTCCTTCAGTTTTGCTTCATTGTTATACTCCACAAGGAGGGAAATCATTTGGTACTTGTCTTTCTCCGCCTGGCTTATTTCACTGAGCATAATACCCTCTAGCTCCATCCATGTTGCTGTAAATGGTAGGATTTGTTTTCTTCTTATGACTGAATAATATTCCATTGTGTATATGTACCACATCTTCTTTATCCATTCATCTACTGATGGACACTTAGGTTGCTTCCATTTCTTGGCTATTGTAAATAGTGCTGTGATAAACATAGGGGTGCACATGTCTTTTACAAACTAGGTTCCTGTATTCTTAGGGTAAACTAGAAGTGGAATTCCTGAGTCAAATGGTATTTCTATTTTTAGTTTTTTAGGAACGGGCCATACTGCTTCCACAATGATTGAACTAATTTACACTCCCACCAGCAGTGTAGGAGGGTTCCCCTTTCTCCACATCCTTGCCAGCATTTGTTGTTGTTTGTCTTTTGGATGTTGGCCATCCTAACTGGTGTGGTGATATCTCATTGTGGTTTTAATTTGCATTTCTCTGATGATTAGCGTGGTGGAGCATCTTCTCATGTGCCTGTTGGCCATCTCTGAATTTCTTCTTTAGACAAGTGTCTGTTCAGCTCCTCTGCCCATTTTTTAATCGGATTATTTGCTTTTTAGTTGTTGAGGCACGAAAGTAGTTATAATCTTAAAAAACCAGCAACTCCATTCCCACACAGTAACATTCAAGTCACTGGAGAGATTTCTTTTGTGTGTGGAAAATCATTGTCCTCTGCTGTTTTTATTAGACCTGAAAGGTTACAGAAAGTTTATAATATAGTCCTTTCCTAAATATCAAGAAGAATCCTGTTAGAGGTTAGTAGTATTTCATGAGTTTGTTCCTTCATGTTATGTACATTAGAATAAGTCTTAGGGTATAACCTAATTAATAAATAATCAAACCTAACTTGAAAATTTATATAAATGCTTTAGGCGGAACTAACATTCTATGTGAAATACAATAACCCAAGAATTTTTAATTTACGAATTTCAACTCCTTATGGGGCAGCAAAAGTCAAATGCACATACTTTATTTTTTACAAAGCTATCACTGCCTAACAGGAATTTACCTTAATAACAGAAGCAGACAAAATCTCTTTTGAATAGTTCTCATGTTTTCTAGTCATTACATTAAAGGTGGAAATGGTCAAAGATCATCTATTCAATAGGCCATATTTTATAAACAGCACACCTCACCAAATGTCAAGCATTTAATGGTTTATAAAACCTTACATGTAGTTCTCTGATGCAATTCTTACTTTCCTAATTTTTCCTGTTCCTTATTTCAACTTGCACATTAAACAAACAAATATTCAAAAGTACTGTTTTTATCATACCTTCTCAATAGATTAAAAAAACAAAAGAAATGCAACTGATTTTTGACAAGGTGCCAAGACAATTCAATTAGGAAAGAACTATCTCTTCAACAAATGATACAAAACATGTAGATATCCACATGCAAAAGAATAAATGTGAACTACTTCATTTCATACAAAAAAACTAACTCAAAATGGATCAAAGACCTAGATATTAAGAGCTAGAATTTTTAAACTTTTAGAAGAAAAAAAAAAGCAAATCTTTGTGGCCTTGGGTTAGGCACAGCCTTCTTAGACACAACACAGAAGCACAAGTGGCAAAAGAAAATAAATTTGACTTCATCAAAATTAAACTTTTCTGCTTCAAAGGACTATCAATACAAAGACAACCCACTGAATAGGAAAAAATATTTGCAAATGTTACATCTGATAAGGGACTTGTATCCAATATATATATATATATATATATATATATATAAAGAATTCTTACAAACTCTACAATAAAATGACAAACCAATTAAAAACTGGGCAAAGGATCTGAACAGACATTTCTCCAAAAACAAATGGCTAATAGGGACACAAAAAGATGCTCAACATTAGCCCTCAAGGAAAAGCAAAGCAAAACTACAATGAGATACTACTTCATCCCACTGTGACAACCTATAATCAAGATAATGACAAGTATTAGAACCCACATACTTTGCTGGTAGGAATATAAAATGATGCACTTTGAAAAATAGTATTTCCTTTAAATGTTAAACATGGAGTTACCTCATAAAATCCAACTCCTAGGCATATACCCAAGAGAAATGAAAATACATCCACAAAAAATGTTCACAGAGTAATTATTCTTAACAGTAAAAAGGCTGAAACAACCCAAATATCCATAAACTGATAAAGAAAATGTGAACTTGGAATATTATTCAACAATTACATTAAAAAATTAGACATAGGAATAGAGGCAAGCATCTAGTATTGAGTCACTATGTTGTACATCTCAAACCAACATAATACTGTTCATCAACTTTATTGCAATAAAAAATCTTTCTAAAATTAAAACTTCAACTCAGCTACCACATTTTTTAAGTTACAAGGAAATACTGAAACATGCTACAACATAGATAAACCTTGAAAACATATGTCAAGTGAGAGAAACCAGCCATAAAAGACCACATATTATGCTTGTCCCTTTATATGAAATGTCCAGAATAGGCTAATCTATAGACACAGAATGTAGATTAGTATTTGACTATGATAGAGAGAATTGGGAGGAAATGGGGAGTCTAATGGGTTTCTTTGGGGATGAAAATGTTCTAAATTGATTGTGGTGATGGCTGTACAATTCTGTAAATATACTTAAAACTGAATTGTACACTCTAAATGGGTGGCTTGCATGGTATGCAAATTATCTCTAAAAGATGTTTTAAAATAATGGTTTTACACAAGCGAAATCTAACCTCTTCTATGTACTTTCACAGCCCTCTAGAATCTGGATCCATTATCTCACATTCTACCACAAGAATCCTCCGCTCCAAGCACACTGATCAGGAGCCTTACAACCCAGCATACACCATGCTTATTTCATAGCACAATCTCTGGTCATGCTAATCACTCACTCAGTACAATCCACTCCCCTCTGTCCATCCAAATCCTAACTATAGTCTTAAACTTTCAATTCTTTTTAACTTACCTTTTAGTTCTGTCTATTATATGCTATTTTCTAGGGCCAGGAAAGAGCAAAAGTCATCTCATTCACCCTTTCTTTATTACATTCTCCCATTCTAGTTTCAAGGTTCAGTTCTTTCCATTCTCAGTATAAAAATACTGTACTCTGGCTCAAAACTGGCTGGACTTACTTTCTTTTGTCACCTAGGTTTCCCTTCTTTGTCATTCCAAAATTCTGTTTGTTCCCATATTTCAATCCTGTTTCCCTAACCACACATGAATCCCTTAAGATCTTTTCCTCCTTCCTTCAACCACTCCATATAATACCAACATTTCCTGAAAACAAATTAAAGGAATTAAGGAGATATAACACATGTACACAATTCATAATGAACAAATACCACCCCAGCCACCAGTCTCTTTTTTTTTTTAGTATGCTTAAAAATACAGATGAAGATGGATTCAAAATGATAATTTTTTTTTAAATACCTAATTGCAGGGGGGAACCTGTCAAGTTACGGGAAATTTTAATGTTGTAAATAATGAAAAGCATGTAGGCATGGTAACTCAAAAACATCTGACTTATTGATAAAGGCTTGAGGTTTTCTCTTTCTAATGGGCAGTCATAACTTCTGAACTACAAGCCAAAGGCAAAATCGTAACCTCAAGAAAACCCTTCCAAAAAAACAAAAATAGTTCATTTCAAATTGATGAAGAATAAACTATTCAAAAAGTAGTTTTGTTGGCAGATAGTTAAGTAACAAAATAAGCAAGACACAAAACTGTACATGTAATTTGACCTTAAGTAGTGTTACAGAAAAGGGCAGAGTTCAAATCCATTAAAATTAAGTACATAGAAAAAAAGAACAGAAAAGAAATACACCAAAAGGTTAATGGTGGTTATCTTTACATACTAAGATTCCTGATTTGATTATGTGTTACTCCTACAATACTAAAATTAATTTAATATTAACATTTGACTATAAATGTTTTTCCTTTTTGGCCTCTATACCAAGCCTAATCCTCAGAATCTATACTTCAAATGAAATAGCCATTCTAGATAGCTTTGTCAACTGGGTCAGTGCTATTCCACCTCAAAGGGAATTATGGAACTATTTTCAATTCAATTACACATCAGTACAAAACTATTTTAGGGAAGCCTTGAATGCTGAAAGTGTGTTGTGATGCCCTCTGTATTAGCCCTAAAACTTATCTTAAAACTGATTTCCAGGCTCTAAGTTAACTAACATTTCATTCAACAAATATTTACAGACTTTTTACTATCTTCCAAGCACTGCTGTAGGTGCTGGCAATTCAACAGTGAACAAAACTGACAAAAATCTCTGCCTTTATGGAGCATACATTCTATTGATAAAATTTAATGTCTCTCATCAGTGTACACACACATTGGGCTTGGAAAAGTTCAAAACAACTACTCGTTAATAAAAGTCATAAAAATTTACATATTTCAAATGCACTTAAAATATTTTTAACTACCTCCAATTTCAGTTTAGGCTACAAAGAGTGAAAAACTGCTGCTTGGCAGCAAGCCAAAGAACTTGTAGTTGTTTGATAATTCAGAAGTGCTTGGGATCCTACAATATTTCATTGATGTAAACCTCAGCTGCAGTTTACATTTAGCTTGAGGTCAAATGCCTGGCAAATCATCAGGAAAACAGTTTCCTATTAACTCAAAGTATTATTACTAAAGTAAAAATATATTGTGTCTCATCACAGGAATTTATTCCAG
Source organism: Manis pentadactyla (assembly GCF_030020395.1). Classification (NCBI taxonomy): domain Eukaryota; kingdom Metazoa; phylum Chordata; class Mammalia; order Pholidota; family Manidae; genus Manis; species Manis pentadactyla. Next base: position 15,352,597 of record NC_080022.1, read on the forward strand.
AACTGACTTTCATTCATACCTCAAAATGAACTGTTATCACCACCCAGAGCAAGCCAGCAAGCCATCTGACCATGGCAACCTTGTCTTACGGTCTCCAGCCATCCCATGACAGACTATACAATCTCTGTTACTAAAGTCATAGAGGTATTATTTTCAGTCTCCTTGGCTAAATCCAACATTAATAAGCCAAGAACTAGAGGCTTCCTATATGAGCAAGCTGCCTCTCCTGTGATGTATGTAAGCATGCATCTAATATCAGTTAAGTCACTACAGAAATGTGTCACTGACCATCAAAGAAACTATTAATAGGTCTCTATAAATCCTTCTCATCTACTTGTAAAAACAAAACAAACCTCAAACCATAATCTTCAGAATCATAAACCATTATAATTCGAGAGTCACTTAATAATTAACTAGTCTAATCCCTTCATTTTAGAAACTAATACCCAGAGCAGTTATGTGACCAGTTCATAACATTTAATTTAAACAATTAAAATGGAAGAGCCAAACTCAAATCCACATTTTTTACTCCAAATTAGGAGAACTTCTCAACAGACCAATATTAATCTACTTATAAGGTTAGCAGGTACTGTTTTCAAGCCAAAATCTATCAGAAGGGCAGGGATGTATTGTAATATGAATGGGAAGGAGACCAGCAAAGGACCAAGCACAGAGATCAGATCTGGTATGTATCTTCTCATACCCTAATTCCTCAAGTTATGATGCAGAAGGTACTTGGAGTTACAGCAATTGTGTTTTGACTGATACATTCTCCGGTACCTTCTCTGGCTTCCCTGCTCCTGTTAAAAACCTGAAACATAACTGAAATTCATCTACTCGAGTTCTATGCAGCATCAACAGCAATGGAATTGGGAAAAGTCAGCTGGCAGAAGGAGAAAGCTGTGTAAACTTCAGGTAATTCTTATCCTTCCGATTTAGCTCAGATGTCTTCTAAGAAGACCTAATTCTTTCATCCCCTGGCTAGGCTGTTATAGCAGAGTATTCACTGTACTTGCTTCATGGTATTCTGTCCACTTACCTGTCTGGACTATGTTCTTTGAGGGCAAAGATTTTATCTTAGCCTTTCAACTCCAGACCTAGTACTAAGTCTAGCACACAGTAGGTGCTGACTAAATGTACAATGAATTTTAAAACCTACCACTTACACTGGAGCCCCAATATAATCATCTAAAATGTGGCTGTCCTATTATGATTTAAAACATGATTTTCAAACATTTTTTTAGCAGTAGACATTTTTGAAAATTATTACCAGAAACACCAATATGGAAAAGCAACACATCAGTCCTCAGGTGGTTAAATTCTGTGTGTGACAGAAAATACCTCACTTTAAGACCCATAATCTTGTAACAAGTAGCAGTCACAAAGGCAAGAGCCAATGTGACTCAGGCATCTGAGTAACTTTCTTTCCTCTTTACCTCCATCTTGCATCAGTTTCCCTCCTTCCTAGAAGAGGATCTGCTCTCTAGGAGTATGGATCTATCTTTATTGGTGGTGGGGCTTAGGAGCAGAGAGACCACTGGCCACTACAAAAGCTACAGAGTTCTAGTTGCTAGTTATAATGGTAACTTGCTGGAGGCCTGGCTAACTTCTGAACAAACAGAAACACGCACTGAATCCAACGTGGCAGACCTATTTCTATAGGAGGTAAAGATTACCCACTTGTCTAGCAGTATGTGGCTAGGAGCTAATTAAAACAAGGTACAATATCAATGCATTCTAGCTTTCTCCACAGAGCTCCTTTATTGTACATAGATCTTCCCATAGATATCAAATATAGGAGAGTATCCTCCTTTCCACTCCCACGTGCAGCAGTGTGGCATGATAGAAAGCACATAGTAGAAAGGATATTCATGGGCTTTGGAGCCAGTCACACCAGTCTGAACTGCAGACCATCACTTACGAGATAGACAACCTTGGGAATGGTACTTAACTTCTCTGCACTTCAGATTCCTCATCCTTAAAACATAGTACCTACTTCATTAGAATTCTTGTGAGAATTAAAATCAGGCACATATGGCTCCTAGAACAGTGAGCACTCAAAAAATGGATATCATTATTAATAATATTCAGATTTAGCTTTGGTAAAAAGGCAAAAAAGAAACCAAATGTTATTGGCTTCAGCCTTTATGTAAGATGAAACTGAAAATCAACAGAGAAAAAAAAAAGGAAAATTACAATATCAAAAAAAAAAAAAAAAAAACCAACCCACAAAGGGAATCTTTGTTTTTAATATATGTCACATTATCTAAGATGAAAGAGCAGAGGACACAGGTCATTTCAGGTCGCCACAGACCTTTACCAAATTTAGTTCCTTGAAAGAACCCACTGCACTGATTTTTCTTAACCAAACTGCCCCAAAACAGTTACTAGAATCCCCAGAAGTGTCAGCAACCCTGAGAGAAATTACACCCTGAAGCCTTTCCATATAAATAGAACACCATGTATTCATAAACAGACTGCAAAACTGTTTAAGTCAGAACTATATGGGCACTTGAATTTAAATTAATTCTTTAATTATGTAAAGGGTGAGCAATTTCCATCTAAAGTACCAGGCCTTTAAATGGGGGCCCCACAACCCCATGAAAATAAATGCAAGATTTCCTGTGCATGGAGAGTCTTCTGTGCAGAGAGCCTGTAAGCTTTCATCAAAATGTCAAAGCTGTTTGTTACCCAGAAAAGGTTAAGAATCACTTCTAAAATGCTCAACAGAGCCTCTTGCCATCTCATACTGAGAAGATGGGGTGAGCCTATCTCAAGAAGAGTATTCTGAAGTGCCAAGCTTATAAACTATTCACACTGGATGTTATGAAAACTCTAAGCATATTTCTCTCTTGCCATTAGCACTTTTCATACCAGGGTTTATCATCTATCACCCTCACCATCCCTACCCACCCTCCACCGTGTCCATCCTTTGCAGGCCCCATTCCTTGTTCTGTTGCAGTCAAAGGCCTCCACCTGAAATAGTCTGAAGAGCCTTCTATGCAATACTTATGTTTATTTAAGTAGGTTCCAGTTTATATTCAAATTCATAATCACCAGTATTTCCCTTCATTTCTGATTTGTCACTTTAACACTAAGTACAAAAGAAGGACACCTTATCACGCAAATTTCCTTTTAGTATTTTTACAAATTTAAAATAATATCTGAATTTATTAGTCCAATTCAAACACAATAGCGCCCATACAATGAGAAACTGGACATTTAATGAAGCCATGGAAAGAACAACTCTAGCTTTGCATTGCACCCGTCTCGATGCTTCAATGTGTATCAACTTTTCACACAACTAATTTCATCAAATAAATATAAATTCCCACACTTACTCAAGGAGGAAAAGCAGAATTGCTCTACTTCAATCCATTTTAACCAATTCCCTATTATCATTCGTAACATTTCATCATTGGTATGTTGTAATGAAATCTATAACCTATACTTCATTTACTATATAAGCTTTTAGATTTTAAGCAATTGTAATCTAGGAAGAGAAGATAGCCAAATTGTGAAATACATCAGGAAGAAAATGTCAGTTTCAATGGCACAATGCAAAGTGAATACTTAAAGCCACATAAAACCAAGTATCCTGAAATACTACAAATAGATTTAAAAATTGTCTCCATTGGAAATTAATCTTAAATGTACGCCCTTTAACAACTGTTGCAGTATTGCTACTTTTATGTTGCAACAACTCAAAGAGTTTTTCTAAGTCCTTTCTTTGTGAAAGGCACTGAAAAAAAGCACACTTGAAACACTTAAGTCACAACTCTTGGTGTCCAAATAATGCCACCAAATTCCACAAGCACCTTCATATTCAGCACTGTGGTCCTTAGTTATTACTTTGTACATCAAGAACACATACTACGGGCTTTTTATTTGTTTAATTGCCAAAACAGCTCCAATATGCAGGTAATGAATAATTTACTTTCCATGAAGCCATGGAAAAAGCAACTCTAGCTTTGTACCCTAGTCTCAATGCCTCTAGGTATAGGAAGTATAGGAACTCTCGGCCCTAACCAAGTATGGGCAATCAAGACCAAAAAAAAAGACTAAAGTTAGGAATTTATATTCACAAAGCATTAAGTGAAGATATGTTTAAGAGATAAAGCAATGCACTCCACCTTTAAGTAGGAAAATCAGTCAACCTCTTCCCCACAGTAGAACTAGGGATATTGATCAAAATCAACCCGGTTTTCCGTGAGCAACACTGAAGTATCTCCAAGCATTTTCAACCGCTAACAATTCTTAATTGAACAGAATCACGCAAGATAAAAACATTATGGAATCAGCACACACATCACACTGGAATGGGAATTAACTTTACTCTGCACCACACTGCCTGGACTGAAAAGATGTGGACTAAAAAAATTTTAAGGGAAAATGACACTTGACAGAAACCAAAACGATGACCTGAAATGACTCTAGAAGGGAGGTAACCTTTTCCTTCCCAAAGTATTCGATACAGACAAGAATTAAACTACAGACTGTGAAATCAATCTGTGGACCTCACAACAGTTAGTTTTTATTTGCTCAAACACCCTACTCTCTCTAGAAGTCAAACACACGATGACACCAATACAAAAACACAACACAGCTAACATCCAATGATCATTTATTGATTTACACAAATACAACGGATTGGGGGGAGGGGTGCAATGATGAAACGGTGTTCTCAGGTTGGTAATAACACCTTTCTAAATCTCCGTGAAATTCATGAATTCAACGTTTTACCTTCACCGGCTAGTTTTTGACTAAAATACCTCGTCACCAAGTCTTTTCAGTCAAAGCTGTCCAAAAATTCTACAATCGAGCAAATAACATGGAATTAGACACATTCAATACCAGACTTTCCTCCAGGAGCCCTGGTACCCTATCGACAGCAGGCCTATGAAGAGTGACTTAAAGCCCTTATTCAGCATTACACAAGCCTTCCAAGAAGTGAGACTTTTGGGGGTGATGGGTAATGTCAGTTAACTTCCTCTTCCTATAAAAAGGTCAAAGACAGGGAAGCGTCCGGTGTAACATTTCCTCCTCAGATCGCGTTCCACCACAAACCACATCACAACTCCCCCAATCGATAAAAAACATTAACCAGAAGGGGTGCTTTCTGTAAATGTTCACAGTAGACTTAAAATCCTACTTACCTCAGAAACGAGCTCAGTTTAGTTTCAAACAGGGCATTTACCAATAAAGTTTATTACGTATTAATAATAATAATTAGGGAAGCCCACGGTGCCCCGCTGCGGGGGGGGCTGAAGGGAGATGAGGGTGTAGTCCTCACAACAGAGAAAAGCCTCCCCTGCAGGGTTGGTCCCAGGCACCAGCAAATTCGGCCTAATCAGGGGGGAGGGGGTTAATGCAGGAAAGGCGAGAAGGGGGAAGGGTCCCCCAGCTCTAAAAGGGAAGGACTGCAGGAGCAAGGCCGAGTGGAGCCACCATTCACAGTATTGCCGAGGGTCCCGGGTCCCCCGCAGTGCTGCTTGCCGAGCACCCCGAAAGCTCCGGCGAAGCCCGGTGCCTTCCCCGGCTGGGTTGTGGCAATAGGCAGAAGTGTCCCCGGAGGGGCCACGGCCCCCTGCTCTGCGGCGACGGGAGCCGAAGGGGCGGCAGGAAGGTGAAAAGGATACTGTTGGGGCGCCTGGGTCTGGAGGGCCCTGAGGTTCGGGTGAGGAGGGGCCGCTGCCGCTACCGCCGCCGCCGCTGCCGCCGAGTGAGGAGGCGGTACCGCTGCCGCCGCCGCCGCCGCCGCCGCCGCTCCGGTGCCGGGTCCGGTTCCTGCTGCAGCCGCTGAGCCTGATTTCAGAGCCGGTTTCTGCGGTAAACTCATGGCAAAGCGAAGCCACCAACCCCCCCAGAGCGGGACCGGGCGCGCCGGGGGGCAGGGGCCGGGGACAGCGTGGGGACGGGATGGGGGCAGACCCGGGGAGGCGGCGGGAGCGGGGGGCCGGGGGCAGGCTGGGAGGAGGAGGAGGAGGGGGCCGGGGCCGGTCACACACGCCCGCCGCCGCCGCCGCCGCCGCCGGCAGCAGCAGCCGCCCCGCGGGCCAGCACCACCGGCTGCCGGTCTCCGTGACAACGCGACCCCGGGGGGGGGGGCCGGACCCGGCAGGGGCAGGAGGCGGAGAGACCGGACCTTTCACTGCAATATCCTCATGGGCCGGCGGCGGGGGATCTTTGTCCCCCTCCCCGGGGGAAGCGGCGCCCTTCTCGATAGCGGGGCTCAGGCGATGCCGGCGGATTTTCTTCACTCAACGAGCAGAGCATCCAACATGGCGCTGCGGCCGCCTCCAGCAGTCCGGCAGGACGGCCGCTCGGAAAACTTCGGGCCCTTTCGGAGTGCCTCGGGAGGCCGACGGTGGGAAGCCCCTTCGGCTCTTTCCGGAGACTGCGAACGGTCGGGATTCTTCGGAAAAACTCGGGGGCGTCTTCGGCCGCCGTTCGGGAGCGCTCTGGGGCTACCTCGCTTCCTCGGGAAAGAACTCCTGGGGTGCTTCCCCGCCACGCTGCAATGGGGGTGCAGGGCGAGGAAGAGACCGAAGGCGAGGTTTGGTCTGCGGGAGCCCTCCGCTGCCGCCCAGCCTCGAAGAAAAATGGCAACGGCCCTGAAGCCTGCGTTCCGCCGAGCCCTGCCCGCAGGGGCGGGAGGCGGTGAGGCGAGAAACCTCGGTTACAGTGGAACGAACCACTTAACCAGAGCGAAACCGCTGGATAGGAACCAGCCGCGTGCACCTATTAGCGTAACAAATAGCGCTCGCCGGCGCTTAATGGTGCGGTTCACGTCCATTGTGTAGACATTTCGCCCTCTTACACTCAGAGAGGTTACGTGGAATGAAGAGCCCCATTTCCAGAGCACACTGAGGCTGGGAGAGAAGTGACTGGTCCAAGGTCACCCAGCCAGGAAAGGGCAGATCTGAAGTCCACCTTCATCTGTTTCTGCCTTCTAAGTTACCACGGGACCTGATCCAACGTGCCTTATGTCATGAGGCCTGCCCCAAGACTGGAGCGCCCTTTGACCAGCGGCCAGTGGTCAGCTCCCCAGGGACCTACGCAGGGAGAACTTGCCAATAAGCTCCTTTTCACACCAGCTAGACCAAGACCACCCCAGCCCCTCCCCACACATCCCACCCCCATCTGGGTCCTTGTACTTGGCACCAACGCACTGAGGCAAAAAGCCCTGGTCATAACCATTACCAGCCAGCCGCTCAAACAGTCCTGTGAAACAGGTAGTACCCATTTTACAAATGAAGAAACTGAGATTCAGGAAGGCCCAATACCATTACACAACAGAGGAGTCTGAGGTGCAAAACAGACAATATACTTTCCCAAAGTCACATATAGAGTGTAGTTGGTAATTTGGCCAAGTCAAAATTAAGAGTTCAGTTCTGACTTCTGCTGTACTGCTTCACCCTGCCTTCCTTTTCTTTTTTTTTTAAATTCACATTTCATAATTCACGTAAAGCTCTGTACATGCAGGGTGTTTAATTCAGGCTCTGAAATCAGATCCCAGTCCCTGGGATCCCCAAATGCTCCCTCAGGGAGAAAGAACATCTGGAAGAGAGAGTGATACCACTACCCCCAAGGACACCTTTCTTGTGAGGGTTCCACTAGCCTTGGAAAGGAAGCCTCATCCCCCATCTCCAGAACTAAAGACAGGAGCTACTTCGTTCCTCTTCATACTCTGGAATCCTAAACCATTTGGATTTGTAATACCTGATCACTTAAGATTGGATTTTCTGCTCTTCTCCTGGCATGACTGGCTCCAGTAAAAATTCCCCAATGGTCTAAATGGGCCCAGATTCTCCTTCCTTGTTCCGAGATCTCAGACTTCCTCATCCTGTTCCCAGGATAGAATTTAGCTTCACATTTACTCTAGGGTGATAACAGACTGATAATTGCTTAATTGTTATTCTTTTCTGAGCTAGTTTCATTTTCTAACTTAATAATAGCTACAAGTATCAGGCAATTACTGTGTGCCTGATCTTTGCTAAGCACTTTATGAGCATTATCTCTCTTAAACTGGATAGACCTTGGGCAAAATAACATAAAAGTCCCTGATAAGATTCTAGCTCCAGGCAATCAATTCAGGGAGGCTTATAGGGAGCAAAGTAAAAAAAGTAGAGCATTCTCCCTTCATCCAAAAGCATGGCGCTATTCAACACCTCCCCTCTCACACAGAGCAGCTAGTATTGTTGAATACCTACTATGAGCCAGGGCACAACTCAACATTCTGCTTAGATTAACTCTTAATCCCCTCAGCAACTCTGCAAGGTATTATTATGTCCTGTTTACAGTAAAGAAACTGAGGCTAAGAGATTGTGAAGAAGCACATTGTGTAACTTCTAAGTGGAAGTGCTGGTATTCAATCCCAAGGCATCTGACTACTGGTCTGATCTGCCATACTACCTTCAACACAGCAACCTCCCCGCTGTGGGCGATTTCCTGAGGTTGCCTACCAAGAGCTCTCAATGGCTCCCCATTGCCTTAGGATCCAGTCTAAATTCAAGATCCTTTAGGAGCTGGGCTTGCCTCTTGCCATGTTGACCTCAAATCCAGAGCAGCAGCCACCTTGGTATACTGCAACCAAAGCATTCTCCTTCTCATCCTGGGGACTACAGAGGAACTATTCCTACTACCCACAACTCCAAACCATCCTCATTCCCCTAAACCCATTGGCTAATTCCTGCTCCCCACTTCAAGACTTAGCTCAGACCTCACCTACTCTAGGCAGCCTTTCCTTATGGCCCAGGCTGAGCTAAGCACCCCTTCACTAGGCTTCCAAGGCAATAGATACTTAGCTCTCAGGACACTGTCAGTGTTGAGCAATTAAGAGTACAACCACTAGAATCAAATTACCTGAGTTTGACTCTCAACCCTGCCATTTGACCTTGGAGAAAGCTGTATGACCTTGGAGAATCGGTGTCTCCAGGCCTCAGTTTTCTCATCTGTGAAATGGAGATTGTATATACTATCATGAAAAATAAGACAATAAACACAAAGCACTTAGCCCAGTCCCTGGCTCATAGAAACTGCTGAATGTATTTTAGCTATTATTATTAATTTGCACAGGAACATTATTTGTTCATTTAAAATATCCCCTATATCTAGCACTCTATTATTAAATAGGATATGAAACATGCTGAAGGACAAAATAATTGGGAATTGCAGGGGATTTCATATTACTTCAGAGGAGTGCTGGGTACCACAGAGCCCAAGCTAGGCCTCGTTGAACAGGGAAAGAGAAGGATGAGAGTATCCTAGAGCAGGCAGCACTAGCCACAGGAGGAGTTTTCTGTCTGTGACCTCTGCTACTGCCAAAGCCCACTGTGCTGCCTCCAGCCAAGACCTGCATTCCCACCCCCCAGAATAAATATACCTCTTCATCCTCATTTGAAGAGCCATTCAGACAGGTAAAGGCTTGGTTTATACATCTGATGGCTGGGTAATGGTGCTTTGCTCATTATCATGTGAGGAGTCACTGCTCTGAAGGAACTGGAGATTGGGCTCAGGGGACCCCTTAATTTGTTCATTGAAACTTGCAAACCAGAGTTCCCTATCACCTTCATTTTTTCTAGACTGGCCTTTTTTTAGCAAAAGACAAGCCATATTATGCCAACTGAAGCCATCTTTAATAGACGCAGAGGGGTTTGTATATTATTGTGGTCCATTCTGATACATGGAAATATCCACCAAGGCCTGGTAAGGGCAGAGCTTAGCATGGACCTCAGTGGCCCAAATCTAAACCCTAGGCAGCAAAGACACACAGATGGGAGGCCAAGAGGGTTTAAAAAAAAAAGGAAAGACAGACTGCAGGGCACCCATCTGAAGTGGACATTAGTGGAAGGCGAGAAGCCCCAGTGGAAAAAGTAAAGATATATTTTGTCCCATTCCTTGTACTGTAAGCATGTTCATAATCGGCCACTAATGTTCTTCAGTAAAGAGCTGTGTCAGCAGGCCCTTCCACATAGCACAGGGCCCAGTGGGAGGGTAGCATGAGAGGGTGCCACTCCCTTTCAAAAGTCATAAACTTGAAGACAGATCTGGATTCTAACCTTACAGACTAGCTGTATAACCTTAAGCAAGTTTCCTAACTTCTCTGGGCCATTTGCAAAATAAGACAGGTGGTCAACCTCTACAGGATTGAAAGAGCTTGTCTGTACAGGGCATCACCAGGGCCTAGGGCACATAGGCACCTAAAAAAAAAAAAGAAAAAGCGGAACTCCTTCGCTATGCCCTGCAGGGCAAAGCTGCAGCATTCTCACTTCCTGAAATCAGGTTAGTTTATCCCTCTGCCTGCAGGGTGGGTAAGGGCCTTCCGTTTCTCAGCTCCTCCTGGAGGTGACCCCAACCCTCACCAACCACTGTGGCTACAGATAGTTCAGCTTCACTGGGATACAAGAGGGACCAAAAGGTATTATTACAGAATGGTTAAGATGGTAAATTTTACATTATTTGTATTTTACCTTTTTTTTTTTTTTTAGTATTATAATAGAGTCTAATCAGGAGTGACAATGCCTTAGGGATTACCTTAACCCAGTGTCCTGGTTTTAGGGGGAGAGACCATAAATAGGGAAGGATTGTCTTGAGGTCATACAGCAAATGAGCTGCAGAGCCAGTGCAAAATTCACCACCACTCTTCACTGCTAGGCCAGGGTGTTTCTCACTTTCGGATACCAACCTCTTATTCAGAAGCAGGACGCCACCCCCCTGGTCTTTTCCCACCTTGGGCCATTCCTCCCCTGCATTCCTCTGGAGTCACAGCCAATCTTCAGAATTCACTTAACAAGCATTATTAAGTGACAGCTGTGTACCAGGCTGGGCCGCTAGAGAGGAATATGAGGCCACATCTATTGGATAATAGAAGAGAGGTAGGTAACTGGACCTACAAGTTGAGTAATCCCCATGATTATTTACATTAAAAAGTTAAGATCATGTCAATTCTCTGCTCAGAGCCCTCTGCTGTCTTCCTTTCTCACTGGATTAAAAGCAAAAGTCTATTCAACGGCCTACGAGGCCCCATGTGATCTCTGTCTCCCACACTCACCTTTACCTCTCTGAGCTTCTCTCCTATGATTCTCCTTTGGTGCAATGGCCTTTGGGATGTTCCTTATACCAGGCACATGCCCATCTAAGGGCGTTTGCACTTTCTGTTTCCTTGGAGTATCTACACAGCTCATTCACTCACTTCTTATTTCTGCTCAAATAAGGCCTTATCAGAGAGGCCTTCCCTGACCATCCCATATGAATTAGCAACCCGCCCCCAAACCCAGCACATCCTAGACTATTTTACTTTTCTCTAATCTTATCACCAGCAGACATGTGACATTTACATATTCATGAGTTTACGGACTGTCTTTCCCCATTAGAATGTTAGCCCTCATAGAGTAGGGATTTTGTCCTGTTCATGTGCTCTATCACCAGGTGCTAAAATAGTGTCTGTCTTGTATTATGTGCTTGTGATATTGTGATGTGTAATAAATAGTTGATGTTCCTCCTACTCCTCGCATGAGCTCTAAAACCCTTGGAATTTCCTAAGTGATTAGAGTGATAAAGGGTCTTGTCATGTTAATGAAGTGACTTGGGAAGTCCCAGGTCACCTAAGGATGGGGGCTGGTTGCCAGGGGAACTAACCATGTGATTTGACGGTTGGAATTTTCAGACCTTAATCTCTGGGGAGGGTCCTGGAGAGGGGCTAGAGATTGAACTCAGTCACCAGTGGTCAGTGATTCAATGAATCATGGGATCTCCGTACGAAGGCAAAGAGACAGGGTCTGGAGAGCCTCAGGGCTGGTGAACATGGACTTGCTGGGAGAGGGCCGTGGAAGTTTCAGCCCCCTCTCCCGTACCTTGCCCTGTGCGTCTCTTCCATCTGGCTATTCCTGAGTTATATATCCTTTTGTAATAAACTGGTGGTCTAGTAAGGAAAATGTTTCTCCGAGTTCTGTGAACTGCTCTAGCAAATTAACCAAATCAAAGGTGGAGGTCGTGGGAACCTCTGATCTCTAGCTGGTTAGTCAGAAGAATGCAGGGGAACAGTCCTGTGGGACTGAGCCCTTAACCTATAGGATCTGATGCTCTCTCTAGGTAGATAGCCTCAGAATTGAGTTAAATTGTAGAACATCCTGCTGGTGTCTGGGAATTGCTTGATGGTACTAAAATAAGCAACCACTGTGCTTAATAAATGTTCATTGACTGACTGACTGAACACAAAATGATGAATGCTTTGGGTGCACAGTTCATGGGGGAGAATAGAGCCCAATTATCCTGTTCTGACTCCTCAGGACTTGATTTTCTGAAGCAGCTTAGGCAGGGCTAGCCTGTCCTTCAAGCTGAATATCAGTTGCAAATGTTGTTTGGAAAATAGAATTAATTCCATCTAGGTCTGTCCATTATCACCAAGACACAGCTTTTCTCTCTGCTAGGCAGTTTTGAGCAAAACTGGGGAGCATTTTCCTGGAAAAGGCAAAGTGGATCCAGGGAAACATCCCACAGGGCCCTGGGTACAGACTGACCCCAACTCTGCCACTTTTTTTCTTTTGCAATTTTTTTTTCACTGTAGTAAGATACAAACAACATAAAATTCAACACCTTCACCATTCTTAACTTACAATTAAGTGGCATTCACATTCGGTGGTATTCATACTGCCTGCAGTCATCACCGCTGTCCATCTCCAGAGCTTTGCAACACCCCAACAATAGCTCTCCATTCTCCCCTCCCCCCAGCCCCTGGCAGCCACCATTCTACTTTCTATGAATTTGACTCCTCTAAGTACCTCATGTAAGTGGAATCATATAATACCTGTCCTTTTGTGTCAGACATATTTCACCTAGCATAATGTTCTCAAGGTTTCTTTATCTTGTAGCATGTATCAGAATGTAATTCCCTTTTAAAGCCAAACAATCTTCCATTATATAGATATACCAAATTTTGTTTATCCTTTCACATATAAATGGACATTTGAGCATGAGTATGTAAGAATTTATTAGAGTTTTCCGGCTTTCAGTTTTCTGGGATATATACCTAGAAGTGGAATTGCTGGATCATATGATAATGCTATGTTTAATTTTTTGAGCCACCTCCATGCTGTTTTCCACAATGGCTATACACTTTTACATCCCCACAAACAATGCAGGAGGGTTCCAATTTCTCCACTTCCTTACCAACACTTCTTTCCTTCCTTCCTTTCTCCCTTTCCTTTCTTTCTATTTTTTTTTTTTAAATAATTATTTTTTATTGAAGGGTAGTTGACGCACAATATTACATTATATTACTTTCAAGTGTACAACACAGTGGTAAAATATTTATATACATAATTCTAGGTTCCAGCTATCACCCTACCAAGCTGTTACAATATCTTGACTATATTCCTTATACTATACATTACATCCCGGTTACTTATTTATTTTACCATTGGAAGTCTGTCCTTTTTTTTTTTTTTTTGTGAGGGCATCTCTCATATTTATTGATCAAATGGTTGTTAACGACAAAAAAATTCTGTATAGGGGAGTCAATGCTCAATGCACAATCATTAATCCACCCCAAGCCTAATTTTCTTCAGTCTCCAATCTTCTGAGGCATAACAAACAAGTTCTTACATGTAGAACAAATTATTACATAATGAATAAGTTACATAGTGAACAGTACAAGGGCAGTCATCACAGAAACTTTCGGTTTTGCTCATGCATTATGAACTATAAACAGTTCAAATATGAATACTCATTTGGTTTTTATACTTGATTTATATGTGGATACCACATTTCTCTCTTTATTATTATTATTTTTAATAAAATGCTGAAGTGGTAGGTAGATAAAGATAAAGGTAGAAAACATAGTTTAGTGTTGTAAGAGAGTAAATGTAGATGATCAGGTGTGTGCCTGTAGACTATGTGTTAATCCAAGCTAGACCAGGGCAATAAAACATCCACGTATGCAGAAGATTTCTCTCAGAACAGGGGGGGTGAGGTTCTAAGCCTCACCTCTGTTGATCCCCAATTTCTCACCTGATGGCCCCCCTGCAACTGTGCCTGTCTTAGGTTGTTCCTCCCTTGAGGAATCTTACCCGTCTCTGGCTAACCAGTCATCTTCCGGGGCCATACAGGGAAATGTGAAGTTGGTAAGTGAGAGAGAAGCCTTATTGTTTGAAAAGGTTAGCTTTTTACTTCTTTGCATATTTATGCCCTGTGGCTTCTATGCCCAGCATTTGTCTTGAGGTATCTTTACCACTTGGAAGAATTATGATACTCGGTAAATTTGATATGAGGCACGAATTTTATTTAAGGGTTGTAATTAGGAAGGAAGAAGAAAAGCTATAGAAGTAGCAGGCGGAAGAAAACATGGGAAGATTGATTATTTCTTTGACATATCTTCTTGTAGAGTAACTTCAGCATGTATAGGTTTTAAGCTCCTACTTAAATTGTGCACACACATTAACATAATAGGAGTATAGTTACCTAACCAAAGCATATCTGTAATTACCAGCCATCTCCAGTGAAACCAAGAAAACCAGTTAGGCACCTTAGGCATTTGTGAAAACTTATCTATGATATGGTGGATATTGTCCAACTGAACTTGAACCGTCTGAGAGAAATCAGACAAATTAAAACAACCCATTCCTGGGGAATGTTCACCTCCCTTATGTTCTTTTAACAGTAAATAGTCTGTAGTTGTAAGATTATGGAGCGCTACAATTTGCACTTCTCCTAATTCTTGGTTGAGTTCCAACAGTATAGATCCAGTCAAATTTGTTGTTTTACTGTATGCACAGGCCAGCTTAGATATCTCCTTCCTCATTCCCATGGCAAGCCCAGGAGCTGGTAGGATGAGTGCATCTACAGCTGTAGCAGTGCGTGGATCTTTGTTGGGGTTTTTTGATGATCATCTTCTGGCATGAGTCTTCCAGAGAGTGCAGATGTTGGAAGTTCTTTTTCATATCGTATCTTAGTTCATTTTCGGGGTAGCCCAATTAGGCTTTGATCCTCTGTATAAACACAAACAGACCCTTTGCCTACACTTTTATATGCCCTTTATACCCTTGTGTAGAACTCGTTGGAGGTTACCACACAGGAACTGCCCTTTTTTTTTTTTTTTTTGCTTTGTTTTTGGTATCACTAATCTACACTTACATGACGAATGTTATGTTTATTGGCTCTCCCCTATACCAGGTCTCCCCTATAAACCCCTTTACAGTCACTGTCCATCAGCATAGCAAAATGTTGTAGAATCACTACTTGCCTTCTCTGTGTTGTACAGCCCTCCCTTTTCTCCTACCCCCCATGCATGTTAATCTTAATACCACCCTACTTCTCCCCCCCTTATCCCTCCCTACCCACCCATCCTCCCCAGTCCCTTTCCCTTTGGTACCTGTTAGTCCATTCTTGAGTTCTGTGATTCTGCTGCTGTTTTGTTCCTTCAGTTTTTCCTTTGTTCTTATATTCCACAGATGAGTGAAATCATTTGGTATTTCTCTTTCTCTGCTTGGCTTGTTTCACTGAGCAAAATACCCTCCAGCTCCATCCATGTTGCTGCACATGATTGGATTTGCCCTTTTCTTATGGCTGAGTAGTATTCCATTGTGTATATGTACCACATCTTCTTTATCCATTCATCTATTGATGGACATTTAGGTTGCTTCCAATTCTTGGCTATTGTAAATAGTGCTGCAATAAACATAGGGGTGCATCTCTCTTTCTCAAACTTGATTGCTGCATTCTTAGGGTAAATTCCTAGGAGTGGAATTCCTGGGTCAAATGGTAAGTCTGTTTTGAGCATTTTGATGTACCTCCATACTGCTTTCCACAATGGTTGAACTAACTTACATTCCCACCAGCAGTGTAGGAGGGTTCCCCTTTCTCCACAGCCTCGCCAACATTTGTTGTTGTTTGTCTTTTGGATGGCAGCCATCCTTACTGGTGTGAGGTGATACCTCATTGTAGTTTTAATTTGCATTTCTCTGATAATTAGCGATGTGGAGCATCTTTTCATGTGTCTGTTGGCCATCTGTATTTCTTTTTTGGAGAACTGTCTGTTCAGTTCCTCTGCCCATTTTTTTTTTTTTTTCATGTTGAACTTTTTTTTTTTTTTTTTTTTTTTTAATTGAAGGGTAGTTGACAACAGCATTGCATTACATTAGTTTCAGGTGTACAACACAGCGACTCAACATTTATATACATGATATTTCTAGGTACCAGGTATCACCATACCAAGTTGTTACAATATTTTGACTATATTCCTTATGCTATACATTACATCCCGGTTACTTATTTATTTTACAATTGGAAGTGTGTTTATATATATATATATATATATATATATATATATATATTGTGAGGGCATCTCTCATATTTATTGATCAAATACTTGTTAACTACAACAAATATCTGTATAGGGGGGTCAATACGCAATGCACAATCATTAATCCACCCCAAGCCCATTTTTCGTCAGTCTCCAATCTTCTGATGCATAACGAACAAATTCTTACATGGAGTACAAATTCTTACATAGTGAATAAGTTACATGGTGAACAGTGCAAGGGCAGTCATCACAGAAGCTTTCGGTTTTGTTAATGCATTATGAACTATAAACAGTTCAAATATGAATACTCATTTGATTTTTAAACCTGATTTATATGTGGATACCACATTTCTCTATTATTATTATTTTTAATAAAATGCTGAAGTGGTAGGTAGATATGAGATAAAGGTAGAAAACAGAGTTTAGTGTTGTAAGAGAGCAAATGTAGATGATCAGGTGTGTGCCTGTAGACTATGTGTTAATCCGCGCTAGACGAGGGCAATAAAACATCCATGTATGCAGAAGATTTCTCTCAGAACATGAGGGGGGAGGTTCTAAGCCTCACCTCTGCTGCTCCCCATTTTCTCACCAGATGGCCCCCTGCGACTGTGCCTGTCTTAGGTTGTTCCTCCCTTGAGGAATCTTACCCGTCTCTGGCTAACCAGTCATCTTCCGGGGCCATACAGGGAAATGTGAAGTTGGTAAGTGAGAGAGAAGCATTATCATTTGAAAAGGTTAGCTTTTTACTTCTTTGCATATTTATGCCCTGTGGCTTCTATGCCCAGCATTTGTCTTGAGGTGTCTTTACCACTTGGAAGAATTATGATACTCGGTAAATTCGATATGAGGCACGAGTTCTATTTAAAGGTTGTGATTAGGTAAGAAGAAGAAAAGCTACAGAAGTAGCAGGCAGAAGAAAACCTGGGAAGATTGATTATTTCTTTGACATATCTTCTTGTAGAGTAACTTCAGCATGGATAGGTTTTAAACAACTAATTAAATTGTGCACACACATTAACATAATAGGAATATAGTTACCTAACCAAAGCATACCTGTAATTACCAGCCATCTCCAGTGAAACCAAGAAAACCAGTTAGGCACCTTAGGCATTTGTGAAAACTTATCTATGATATGGTGGATATTGTCCGACTGAACTTAAACAGTCTGAGAGAATTCAGATAAACTAGAACACCCCATTCCTGGGGACTGTTCATATCCCATATGTTCTTTTAACGATAAATAGTCTGTGGTTGTAAGATTTTGGAGTGCTACAATTTGCACTTCTCCTAATTCTTGGTTGAGTTCCAACAGTATAGATCCAGTCCAATTTTTGTTTTACTGCATGCACAGGCCAGCTTAGATAACTCCTTCATCTTTCCCATGGCAAGTCCAGGAACTGGTGGGATGAGTGCATCTACACCTGTGACAGTGTGTGGATCTTTGTTGAAGTTTTTTTTTTTTTTTTTTTTTCTGATCATCTTCTGTCGTGAGTCTTCCCGAGAGTGCTGATGTTGGAAGTTCTTTTTCATATTGTATCTTAGTTCATTTTCGGGGTAGCCAAATTAGGCTTTGATCCTCTGTATAAACACAAACAGACCCTTTGCCTACACTTTTATATGTCCTTTATATCATTGTGTAGAACTCATTAGAGGTCACCACATAGGAACTGCATTTTTTTTTTTTAATCATTAATCTACACTTACATGACGAATACTTTGTTTACTAGGCTCTCCCCTATACCAGGTCCCCCCTATATACTCCTTTACAGTCACTGTCCATCAGCATAGCAAAATGTTGTAGAATCACTACTTGTCTTCTCTGTGTTGTACAGCCCTCCCCTTTCTCCCACCCCGCTATGGATGCTAATCTTAATACCCCCCTACTTCTCCCCCCCTTATCCCTCCCTACCCACCCATCCTCCCCAGTCCCTTTCCCTTTGGTACCTGTTAGTCCATTCTTGAGTTCTGTGATTCTGCTGCTGTTTTGTTCCTTCAGTTTTTCCTTTGTTCTTATATTCCACAGATGAGTGAAATCATTTGGTATTTCTCTTTCTCTGCTTGGCTTGTTTCACTGAGCAAAATACCCTCCAGCTCCATCCATGTTGCTGCAAATGGTTGGATTTGCCCTTTTCTTATGGCTGAGTAGTATTCCATTGTGTATATGTACCACATCTTCTTTATCCATTCATCTATCGATGGACATTTAGGTTGCTTCCAATTCTTGGCTATTGTAAATAGTGCTGCGATAAACATAGGGGTGCACTGATCTTTCTCATACTTGATTGCTGCATTCTTAGGGTAAATTCCTAGGAGTGCAATTCCTGGGTCAAATGGTAAGTCTGTTTTGAGCATTTTGATGTACCTCCATACTGCTTTCCACAATGGTTGAACAAGTTTACATTCCCACCAGCAGTGTAGGAGGGTTCCCCTTTCTCCACAGCCTCGCCAACATTTGTTGTTGTTTGTCTTTTGGATGGCAGCCATCCTTACTGGTGTGAGGTGATACCTCATTGTAGTTTTAATTTGCATTTCTCTGATAATTAGCGATGTGGAGCATCTTTTCATGTGTCTGTTGGCCATCTGTATTTCTTTTTTGGAGAACTGTCTGTTCAGTTCCTCTGCCCATTTTTTAATTGGGTTATTTGTTTTTTGTTTGTTGAGGCGTGTGAGCTCTTTATATATTCTGGACGTCAAGCCTTTATCGGATGTGTCATTTTCAAATATATTCTCCCATACTGTAGGGATCCTTTTTGTTCTATTGATGGTGTCTTTTGCTGTACAGAAGCTTTTCAGCTTAATATAGTCCCACTTACTCATTTTTGCTGTTGTTTTCCTTGCCCGGGGAGATATGTTCAAGAAGAGGTCACTCATGTTTATGTCTAAGAGGTTTTTGCCTATGTTTTCTTCCAAGAGTTTAATGGTTTCATGACTTACATTCAGGTCTTTGATCCATTTTGAGTTTACTTTTGTATATGGGGTTAGACAATGGTCCAGTTTCATTCTCCTACATGTAGCTGTCCAGTTTTGCCAGCACCATCTTTTGAAGAGACTGTCATTTCGCTATTGTATGTCCATGCCTCCTTTATCAAATATTAATTGACCATATATGTCTGGGTTAATGTCTGGATTCTCTAGTCTGTTCCATTGGTCTGTGGCTCTGCTCTTGTGCCAGTACCAAATTGTCTTGATTACTATGGCTTTATAGTAGAGCTTGAAGTTGGGGAGTGAGATCCCCCCTACTTTATTCTTCTTTCTCAGGATTGCTTTGGCTATTCGGGGTCTTTGGTGTTTCCATATGAATTTTTGAATTATTTGTTCCAGTTCATTGAAGAATGTTGCTGGTAGTTTCATAGGGATTGCATCAAATCTGTATATTGCTTTGGGCAGGATGGCCATTTTGACGATATTAATTCTTCCTAGCCATGAGCATGGGATGAGTGTCCCCTGTAATTTCTCTTAAGAGTGACTTGTAGTTTTCAGAGTATAAGTCTTTCACTTCTTTGGTTAGGTTTATTCCTAGGTATTTTATTTTTTTTGATGCAATTGTGAATGGAGTTGTTTTCCTGATTTCTCTTTCTGTTGGTTCATTGTTAGTATATAGGAAAGCCACAGATTTCTGTGTGTTGATTTTGTATCCTGCAACTTTGCTGTATTCCGATATCAGTTCTAGTAGTTTTGGGGTGGAGTCTTTAGGGTTTTTTATGTACAGTATCATGTCATCTGCAAATAGTGACAGTTTAACTTCTTCTTTACCAATCTGGATTCTTTGTATTTCTTTGTTTTGTCTGATTGCCGTGGCTAGGACCTCCAGTACTATGTTAAATAACAGTGGAGAGAGTGGGCATCCCTGTCTAGTTCCCGATCTCAGAGGAAATGCTTTCAGCTTCTCGCTGTTCAATATAATGTTGGCTGTGTGTTTATCATAGGTGGCCTTTATTATGTTGAGGTACTTGCCTCTATTCCCATTTTGCTGAGAGTTTTTAACATGAATGGATGTTGAACTTTGTCAAATGCTTTTTCAGCATCTATGGAGATGATCATGCGGTTTTTGTCTTTCTTTTTGTTGATGTGGTGGATGCTGTTGATGGACTTTCAAATGTTGTACCATCCTTGCATCCCTGGAATGAATCCCACTTGGTCATGGTGTATGATCCTTTTGATGTATTTTTGAATTCAGTTTGCTAATATTTTGTTGAGTATTTTTGCATCTACGTTCATCAGGGTATTGGTCTGTAGTTTTCTTTTTTAGTGGGGTCTTTGCCTGGTTTTGGTATTAGGGTGATTTTAGCTTCATAGAATGAGTTTGGGAGTATCCCCTCCTCCTCTATTTTTTGGAAAACTTTAAGGAGAATGGGTATTATGTCTTCCCTGTATGTCTGATAAAATTCCGAGGTAAATCCATCTGGCCCGGGGGTTTTGTTCTTTGGTAGTTTTTTGATTACTGCTTCAATTTCGTTGCTGGTAATTGGTCTGTTTAAATTTTCTGTTTCTTCCTGGGTCAATCTTGGAAGGTTGTATTTTTCTAGGAAGTTGTCCATTTCTCCTAGGTTTCCCAGCTTGTTAGCATATAGGTTTTCATAGTATTCTCCAATAATTCTTTGCATTTCGGTGGGGTCCGTCATGATTTTTCCTTTCTCGTTTCTGATACTGTTGATTTGTGTTGACTCTCTTTTCTTCTTAATAAGTCTGGCTAGAGGCTTATCTATTTTGTTTATTTTCTCGAAGAACCAGCTCTTGGTTTCATTGATTTTTGCTATTGTTTTATTCTTCTCAATTTTATTTATTTCTTCTCTGATCTTTATTATGTCCCTCCTTCTGCTGACCTTAGGCCTCATCTGTTCTTCTTTTTCCAATTTCGAGAATTGTGACATTAGACCATTCATTTGGCATTGCTCTTCCTTTTTTAAATATGCTTGGATTGCTATATACTTTCCTCTTAAGACTGCTTTTGCTGCGTCCCACAGAAGTTGGGGCTTAGTGTTGTTGTTGTCATTTGTTTCCATATATTGCTGGATCTCCATTTTGATTTGGTCATTAATCCATTGATTATTTAGGAGCGTGTTGTTAAGCCTCCATGTGTTTGTGAGCCTCTTTTCTTTCTTTGTACAGTTTATTTCTAGTTTTATGCCTTTGTGGTCTGAAAAGTTGGTTGGTAGGATTTCAATCTTGTGGAATTTTCTGAGGCTCTTTTTGTGGCCTAATATGTGGTCTATTCTGGAGAATGTTCCATGTGCACTTGAGAAGAATGTATATCCTGTTGCTTTTGGATGTAGAGTTCTATAGATGTCTATTAGGTCCATCTGCTCTAGTGTGTTGTTCAGTGCTTCCGTGTCCTTACTTATTTTCTGCCCAGTGGATCTATCCTTTGGGGTGAGTGGTGTGTTGAAGTCTCCTAGAATGAATGCATTGCAGTCTATATCCCCCTTTAGTTCTGTTAGTATTTGTTTCACATATGCTGGTGCTCCTGTGTTGGGTGCATATGTATTTAGAATGGTTATATCCTCTTGTTTGACTGAGCCCTTTATCATTATGTAGTGTCCTTCTCTATCTCTTGTTACTTTCTTTGTTTTGAAGTCTATTTTGTCTGATATTAGTACTGCAACCCCTGCTTTCTTCTCTCTGTTGTTTGCTTGAAATATGTTTTTCCATCCCTTGACTTTTAGTCTGTCCATGTCTTTGGGTTTGAGGTGAGTTTCTTGTAAGCAGCATATAGATGGGTCTTGCTTTTTTATCCATTCTGTTACTCTGTGTCTTTTGATTGGTGCATTCAACCCATTAACATTTAGGGTGACTATTGAAAGATATGTACTTATTGCCATTGCAGGCTTTAAATTTGTGGTTACCAAAGGTTCAAGGTTAGCCTCTTTAGTATCTTACTGCCTAACTTAGCTCGCTTATTGAGCTGTTATATACACTGTCTGGAGATTCTTTTCTTCTCTCCCTTCTTGTTCCTCCTCCTCGGTTCTTCATATGTTGGGTGTTTTGTGCTGTGCTCTTTCTAGGAGTGCTCCCATCTAGAGCAGTCCCTGTAAGATGTTCTGTAGAGGTGGTTTGTGGAAAGCAAATTCCCTCAGCTTTTGTTTGTCTGGGAATTGTTTAATCCCACCGTCATATTTGAATGATAGTCGTGCTGGATACAGTATCCTTGGTTCAAGGCCCTTCTGTTTCATTGTATTAAATATATCATGCCATTCTCTTCTGGCCTGTAGGGTTTCTGTTGAGAAATCTGATGTTAGCCTGATGGGTTTCCCTTTATAGGTGACCTTTTTCTCTCTAGCTGCCTTTAACACTCTTTCCTTGTCCTTGATCTTTGCCATTTTAATTATTATGTGTCTTGGTGTTGCCCTTCTTGGATCCTTTCTGTTGGGGGTTCTGTGTATTTCCGTGGTCTGTTCGATTACTTCCTCCCCCAGTGTGGGGAAGTTTTCAGCAATTATTTCTTCTAAGATACTTTCCATCTCTTTTCCTCTCTCTTCTTCTTCTGGGACCCCTATAATACGGATATTGTTCCTTTTGGATTGGTCACACAGTTCTCTTAATATTGTTTCATTCCTGGAGATCCTTTTGTCTCTCTCTATGTCAGCTTCTATGCGTTCCTGTTCTCTGGTTTCAATTCCATCAATGGCCTCTTTCATCCTATCCATTCTGCTTATAAACCCTTCCAGAGTTTGTTTCATTTCTGCGATCTCCTTTCTGGCATCTGTGATCTCCTTCCGGACTTCATCCCATTTCTCTTGCGTTTTTCTCTGCATCTCTGTCAGCATGTTTATGATTCTTATTTTGAATTCTTTTTCAGGAAGACTGGTTAGGTCTGTCTCCTTCTCTGGTGTTGTCTCTGTGATCTTTGTCTGCCTGTAGCTTTGCCTTTTCATGGTGATAGGAATAGTCTGCAGAACTGGGACGAGTGACGGCTGGAAGGACTTCCTTTCTTGTTGGTTTGTGGCCCTCCTCTCCTGGGAGAACAGCGACCTCTAGTGGCTTGTGCTGCGCAGCTGCGCGCAGAGAGGGTTTCTGCTTCCTGCCCGGCTGCTACGGAGTTAATCTCCGCTGTTGCTGTGGGCGTGGCCTGGCTCGGGCAGCTACTCCAAAATGGTGGAGTCGCGTTGGAGCAGGAGCTGCTGGGAGGCTATTTATCTCCGTAAGGGGCCTCCCTGCTCCCTGCAGCCCAGGGGTTAGGGTGCCCAGAGATCCCGGATTCCCTACTTCTGGATTAAGTGTCCCGCCCTGCCCCTTTAAGACTTCCAAAAAGCACCCGCCAAAACGAAACAATGACCACCAAAAAAAAAAAGAAAAAAAAATTTTTTAATTAAAAAAAAAAAAGTTTTTAATTAAAAAAAAAAAAAGGTGGTCGTTCGTTTTTCTTTATTCTCCGGTGCCAGCCTCAGGCCTCTGCTCACCGGTCTTTCTGCCCTGTTTCCCTAGTATTGGGGTCCCTATCCCTTTAAGACTTCCAAAAAGTGCTCGCCAAAACAAAACAGCAAAAAAGCAAAAAAAAAAAAAATGGTCGCGCGCTTTTCTTATGTCCTCTGGCGCCCAGCCTCCAGTGCCCGCTCACTGTTCTTGCTGCCCTGTTTTCCTTGTATCGAGGGCCCTGCACTCTGGCCCGGATGGCTGGGGCTGGGTGTTCGGCAGCCCTGGGCTCCGTCTCCCTCCCGCTCTGCCTGCTCTTCTCCCGCCGGGAGCTGGGGGGAGGGGCGCTCGGCTCCTGCGGGGCCGGGGCTTGTATCTTACCCCCTTCGCGAGGCGCTGGGTTCTCTCAGGTGCGGATGTGGTCTGGATATTGTCCTGTGTCCTCTGGTCTTTATTCTAGGAAGGGTTGTCTTTGTTATATTTTCATAGATATATGTTGTTTTGGTAGGAGATTTCCGCTGCTCTACTCATGCCGCCATCTTCCGCCCCTGTCCTTTCTTTCTTTTGCTAATAGCCATCTTACTGGTGTGAAGTGGTATCCCCCTGGGGCTTTGATTTGCATTTCCCTAATGACTGGTTGTATAGAGCCTCTCTTTGTGTGTTCATTGGCCATTTGATACCCTCTTTAGGGAAGTATCTCTTCAAGTCCTTTGCCAATTTTTTCATTAGGTTTTTTTTTTTTATTGTTGTTGAGTTGTAGTTCTTTCCAACTCTTCCACTTTTAACTAGATGACCTGAGCAAATTATATAACCCCACAGTGCCAGTTTCCTCAACTGTAAAAGCAAAGATTTTTTTCTTTAAGCCTGTTCATTGTTTCTTCCTAGAGTTGTGAGCTTAAATAAGCTAGCAACCAGAAACCAACCATTAACATGCCTGGCTGATAAAAACATTAACTCATATTCACTGAACACTCACTATATGCCAGGCATCGGGCAAAGTTCTCTCTGTGTATTAATTCATTTAATCCTCATAACAAATCCATGGAGCTCTGAGTACTACTATTGCCTGCACATAGGAGGTAAATCTAACAGGGGCTTCGTTCCTCCCTTGTCTGACTAAACAGCCAATATGTTCAGAAGGTGGCTGCTGGGTCTGGGAACAAGGCAGCCTTTGACCTCATTGCTGTCAGGCCTTATTAGCAGAACCCTCTACACCAGATCTACAGAGCTGCCCTGTTACTGCGATCAACCTGCACTGCCCTGGGCCTCTGGAAGTTCTCCAGTACCCTACCAGCAGGCTCCTGCACTCTAACCAAGACATTTCACACAATGGCCCTGTGGATAAAATTGTAACATTTCCAGAATATCTCGCCTGGCTTTAGTACATCTGCATATCAATAGGCGTTCAGAGGTAGAAAGAAGTATGGCTTTAGTTCATTTGCATCATTCCTCAGGGATGAAGAGGAGTTCATCTCCATATCAATGGGTAATTACCTGGGCAACGGGGGTAGGGTGGGGTGGGGATGGGGCTTATCTGTACCTGAGAGGTGAGAGGGATGGCTGGTTTTGCTTCTGCTGGAGCAGGAAAGAGAGAAGGGCCAGAACTGCAGTTTGTCAGCAATAAACGGATTTTAAACTTTATTTCTCCCTTTGACTGATTTCGGTTTTTAGAGGTATTTTGCCCCAGGATTTCCTCTCCCCGGACTTACACACCCACATAGCCCATCTTGAATCTGGAAACCACATCCTTCTACCCTGGGTGGCCCAGCCCTCCTTTGCCTCTTGTCAAGCCTAATGCCATTTAATCATCCTGCCAGGTTTGCTGCCTTGGGAAAATCCCAGGCTCTGATTTTCCTCCATCTAATAGCTAGAAAAAGAAGCTGGATTTCCAGATGCCCACAGCTGGCATCAAGGGCCAGGCTGGCTCTGATGATCTCCGTGGGAGCTAGCCTGCTGGCTTGGCCTGGCCTGCCAGCACTCAAGAGACACCTGGAAAGAGGCTGAAGCACGTTGCTATATGCTGCTTTCCCACTGGCATGAGAATGAAAATAGCAGTTTAGAATTAATTCTAGATGAACATTTTTTAGTTTCCTCAATTTGACGATCATGCTTTTATTTTCCCTACCCTCATCATACACCTTTTCTTCCACTTAAGAGAAGATGCTTGGTTCTTACCCTTATATGATGAGCGGGGATTGGGTAGAGTCCAGGTTCGTAAGCCAGGTACCGAAGGCCCTATTACATCTGGCTCTTACCAATCTCTCCACCCTCAGTTCCCACCACTTCCCCACTGACATGCACCCTGGTCAGCCATTGCCCTTTGATGTCTCCAAATCTTTCCATCTGTCATTCTCTCCACTGGGAATGTCTTCTGCTCCTGGATTGCCTAGCAAACTCCTATTTATTCTTCAAAACCCATTTCAAGTATCATCTTCCGGGACAAACTTTTGATTCCTTTTCTCCTCCCCCAGACAGATTTAATCACATCCTGCTTTCTGCTACGTTTGTGCTGGGTCATTATTTTCTTGTTATTCTTTCACACTGTATTCATAAGGAGCTTACATAGACTAGTATCAGCATATAGTAAGTATTCAATAAACATTAGCTAATTTATCTCTTCTGTGAAGCTGGACATGGCCTAGGGATAAGTATCACAACTTGCTTTCTGACCATAAGGAAAACAGAAGCCTCTTTCATTTCATGCTGTAGCATGGCTGGTTTTCAGCTTGGCCAAAAGCACTAAGTCTTGTTCTTGGCCTTCTCAAGTCACAGTGCTGGGAAGGTTCCCCTTAAAAAATGTAAAACACCTACATCAGTTATCAGCCCAGTCCCAGTAGGCCCTGCTCATCATGCCCAGAGCTCTGTTCACTTCTCACACTTGCCTTATTTGTATCATGGCTGTTCCTCACTAGAAAGTAAGGTTCCGGAGGCAGAGACCCTGACTTTCACAGTCATTGCTGTATATGCATATCAAACAGAGCCTGGCACATAGGAGGTGCCCCATAAACAGAGGAGGGATGGGTATTGATTGAGTAAATGAGCATAACCCTCCTGGGATAGATTCAGGGAAGGATCCTCTGCTTGGACAGGTTGAAGTCCTCCACCATACAGGGTTTGTGCAGTGACCTTCCCTGCTCTTAGGAGGGCACCTGAGCACCTGTGTTTGACACCATAACAGAGAAATGTGGGAGAAGAAGGGCCCAGGGCAGTGCTCGTCTGTGGCTTAGGGCTTCAGTTTTGGAAAACAATAGGCCACGACTTGAATCCCAGTTCTGAGACGTTAGTTAGTTCAAGTTCATTAAATCACTTCACTTTTCTGGGCTCTGATTTCTCAAGGAGATGAAGACGAATGCCAGCATTCCAGCAAAGCTGTGAGGTGGAAAGACCCGGCACAGTACTGGACACATGAGAGGCCGTCAGGAAGCAGGGATCCTCTCCCTCTCCCTCAGCTCATCCCTCTCATACGGCAGAGGCTCTGGGGAGGGGAGCATCCACATGGCTCAGTTATAGAACTGCACACATGTAGAATTCTAACTCACAGACCAGAAAAGAACGGTTCTTAAGAGCCCAGGCTCTGGCACCAGGTTGCCTGGGTTCAGATTTCCACTCACTAGCTCTGTGATCTTGGGCAAGGTATTAAACCTCTCTGTACCTCAGTTCTTCCTCTGTAGTAAAATAATGATAATATAGCATTGGCCTCATAGGACTTTATAAAGTGAGTGAAAAACTGCCTGGTACACAGGAAGCCCTCATGAAACCAAAACATGAGCCAGCACTGGATACAAGGTGAATGGAGTGTATATATAGATTCAATGTGGTCATCCTCGGAGCTGCTCAGGACTAGATCTGCCACAGTGACTGAGGGTTTCTGAGGACCTGAACCTCTATACTGCCACTCCTGGCTGCCCCCCACTCCAATGGCTGATCTGGAAGTGAGGGGAGCTTGGCTTTAGATGCTGTCCGGGGCATATGACTCAGCGGGCAAAGCCCCAGCTCTGGAGTTAGGCCCAGCCTGGGCTTGAATCCCAGTGATGCCACTTCCTAGCTTGGCCACTTTTCCTGTGAACCCAGTTTCCTGCTCAGAACACTCCCAATGTCTGTCTGACAAGGTGGGCTTGAGGATTACAGGAGGTAACATGTGCGAAGCACCTAGCTGCTCAGTGAGTAGTGAGTTCCTTTCCTTCCTCTGGCTGGCATTCTGCCCCCTCCCAGCTCTGGCACTGCCTACCAAGTTCAAAGCAGCTGCTGCAGCTGCCATTTCTGAAAATACATTCCCTGCCTGCTTTTGTTTTTTCATCCGAGTCTTCCCCAAGGCTTTAAACATTCCCAAATCAAGGGTTTAAAAAGACAAAAAGCCCAAGCTGACCTATCCATGCTGCTAGCTGGCAAATATCCCAGAGGACCTTGCTCCGCCAGTCACTGAGCTTGACATTCAGTTCCCTCAGTCAAATTCACTCACATCCAACAAGATCAATGAGAAAAATAGGCAGCGATGATCAAAAGGGCTGACAAAGGCTCTTGGGGTAACTCTCCCAGCAGGATTTCACGGCACACAAAAGTGCATGCAGGGGGTGTTCCATAAAAGCTCTTCCACTCACAGGCAAGCCTCATGCCCAGAGGCCAGAAAAGCGGTTCCCATGACAGCACGGCTGCAAATGTTATATATAAATGTGTGTGTGTGCACAGTCCACAGAGATGCACAGAAATAAACTCTTGGCACAGTTTTTTCCTATTCCAAACATGAAATAACCTGCAAAGATTGATTGTCGGAAGGGAGGACAAAGAAGGTTTTGAACAAACATGCTTCCAGTGGACTGGCTCTAGGTGAATGACACCTGTCTCAACGTGGGTCTGTTTTGATTCTTGCATCTGGAATAGTAGACACTCAATAAATAATTGTTGAATGAATGAATAAATGAAGGGTAAATGAGAGAATGAAAGGAAAGGAGGGAAGGAAGGAGGGAGGGAGAGAGAAGCAGCCTGGAATGCCAGGGCTGGAAGGCTCCTACTGAATATATCCAATCTAATCCAAACCCCTATTTTTTCTGTTGGAGAAACAGGGTCAGAAAAGGGAATAAATCTCGCTGAAAGCCACAAAAAGAATTACTAAAACTTAATGAATTCAAATTTCTATCAAAATAATAAGAAAACATTGAGCAATTATTATGTACCCACACTGTGCTAAGTTCTCATGGACATTATCTCATTATTTGCAACAGTGCAAGGGATGTGTTAGGATTCCCATTTAACAGAATTGGAAACTGGAGCTGCTCCAAGAGGTGAAGTCCCTTGACCAAGTTTACTTAGGTAGCTTGTGGTTGGAATGGGGATTAAACCTAAGGGGCTCAAACAGCAGATTCTGAGCCCTACATTACACAGCCTCTCCCTGAAATGAGGCCTGGGGGTCTGGGTGAGATGGGAGAGCCAAAGGGGAAATAGTGGCAAAGACTGTTACCTCCATTCTTACAGATAGCAGAGGCTCAGAGAGATGAACTAACCTGCCGAAGTCAGGGAGCTGTAGGGAAGGGACAGGAACTCGCATTTTCAGGCTCCCAGTCCAGGGACTCCAGTTTACTCAACTGCTTTCTAACAAAACACCTAAGGAACTGAAGGCGGGCTCCTGTCAGCCAAAGTCAGTCATCTCACTGGATGGGGGAGGGCACCCCCTTGGGCAGAGTTCCAAGACCCAGGGAGGTGGACCCAGGGTTGATTCCAAGCATCTCTTTAGGATTTTGCGCCCTCTGGTGGTCAAATCTTAAAACTAGCAAGAAATAGCTCCCCTGAACTCCCTGGCAAACTCCCTCTAGAATCATGTTGTTGCTCTGTGCCCTGGAAGGAAGTGGGAATGGTACACAGCGTCCAGGTGCAAGCGTTCTGCTGCCCTAGATGTTCCCTGCTCCCCATTTTTCTCTGCTTCCTGACTGGTCTCCCTGCTTCTCCTCTGGCCCTCGCCCAATCCATTCTCTGTACAGTCAGCAGAACAGCTTTTAAAACATGATCAGCAGAACAGCTGATCTAAAATCATTCCCCTGCATATACTCTCCACTAGCTTCCCATTGCTCTTAGGGTAAAGCCCAATCCTCACTATGGCCCAAGAGACACTGCCAATGGCCATTGTCTCTCTCTCTGCATTGCCCTTTCCTCCCTGACCTCCAGCCTCTCTGGCCTTCTTCCACTTGCTTGTATGTATTCAAGCTTCTTCCTAAATCAGCCTTTACCTATATTGTTCTTTTTTCCTGTCACATTTTTCCCTGCCCTCTACCTAGCAAATTCCTGCTTGTTCTTCAAGTCTCAGTTCAAAGGTTACTTCCTCAGACATAGACTTTCATATTCCTGTGCAATTCCAGGTTCAGAGTGCTCTTTACAATTGCAGTTTCTTGTCTAATGACTGCCTTTCTTGAGAGCTAACAACATTCATCCCATCGCATTCAGTACCATATTCCCAGCATCTAGCACAGTTCTAGTACATAGTAAATTCTCAATATTGTTGAATAGATAAGTGAATAAACAAAGTAACAGGATAAACAAAAACCCTTGGTATTTATTAAGCACTATATAACAGGTGCTATTCTAAACTCTTTACATATATTAACTAATTGAATTCTCACAAACCTCAAACCTGTTCTGCAGTTGAGGAAAATGAGCCTTAAAGTGCTTACTGTGGGAGCCAAGATTAAAGCAGACAGTCTGAGGTGGAATGTACCTTTTTGGTTTGCAGCCTTTCTTCCCACCACTCTCCTGCCCCACCCCCACCTATGCCCTCCTCACCCTCCATCCTGGCCTCATGGCACTTTTTAGCTTTCTCTGCCTCTGATCCTTTGCACAGGTGAGGAAACAGAGACCCAGGATCAATCATTCTGTATTTGTGTTTGCAACTCTCCCCTTAACAAAAGCCCTTTCATAACCATTACCTCATGTGAGCAGTGTGAGGTGAGCGTTGTCACCCTCATTTCACAGGTGCAGAAACAGACTCAGAAAAATTCAATGGTTTCTTCCATATACACAAGAAATATGTATTGTACACCTACTATGTGCCAAACATGTAAGGAATGCATGTAAAATATATAACAAATTGCTACAGGCCTTAGAAAAAAAAATAGGCAAAAATCTCTTGGACATAAACATGAGCAACTTCTTCATGAACATATCCCCTCGGGCAAGGGAAACAAAAGCAAAAATGAACAAGTGGGACTATATCAAGCTGAAAAGCTTCTGTACAGCAAAGGACACCATCAATAGAACAAAAAGGTACCCTACAGTATGGGAGAATATATTCATAAATGACAGATTTGATAAAGGGTTGACATCCAAAATATATAAAGAGCTCACACACCTCAACAAACAAAAAGCAAATAATTCAATTAAAAAATGGGCAGAGGATCTGAACAGACAGTTCTCCAAAGAAGAAATTCAGATGGCCAACAGGCACATGAAAAGATGCTCCATGTCGCTAATCATCAGAGAAATGCAAATTAAAACCACAATGAGATATCACCTCACACCAGTAAGGGTGGCCACCATCCAAAAGACAAACAACAACAAATGTCGGTGAGGATGTGGAGAAAAGGGAACCCTCCACACTGCTGGTGAGACTGTAAATTAGTTCAACCATTGTGGAAAGCAGTATGGAGGTTCCTCAAAAAGCTCAAAATACAAATACCATTTGACCCAGGAATTCCATTTTTAGGAATTTACCCTAAGAATGCAGGAGCCCAGGAGAGGGGCGGAAGATGGCGGCGTGAGTAGAGCAGCGGAAATCTCCTCCCAAAACAACATATATCTATGAAAATATAACAAAGACAACCCTTCCTAGAATAAAGACCAGAGGACACAGGACAATATCCAGACCACATCCGCACCTGAGAGAACCCAGCGCCTCGCGAAGGGGGTAAGATACAAGCCCCGGCCCGGCGGGAGCAGAGCGCCCATCCCCCCAGCTCCCGGCGGGAGAAGAATAGGCAGAGCGGGAGGGAGACGGAGCCCAGGACTGCTGAACACCCAGCCCCAGCCATCCGGGCCAGAGCGCAGGGCCCTCGATACTAGGAAAACAGGGCAGCAAGAACAGTGAGCGGGCACTGGAGGCTGGGTGTCGGAGGACATAAGAAAAGCGTGTGACCATTTTTTTTTTTTTTTTTGCTTTTTTGCTGTTTTGTTTTGGCGAGCGCTTTTTGGAAGTCTTAAAGGCATAGGGACCCCAATACTAGGGAAACAGGGCAGAAAGACCGGTGAGCAGA
Organism: Manis pentadactyla; assembly: GCF_030020395.1. Taxonomy (NCBI): domain Eukaryota; kingdom Metazoa; phylum Chordata; class Mammalia; order Pholidota; family Manidae; genus Manis; species Manis pentadactyla. Next base: position 15,384,481 of record NC_080022.1, read on the forward strand.
GGCCTGAGGCTGGCACCGGAGAATAAAGAAAAACGAGCGACCACCTTTTTTTTTTAATTAAAAAAAATTTTTTTTTTTTTTTTTTTTTTTGGTGGTCGTTGTTTTGTTTTGGCAGGTGCTTTTTGGAAGTCTTACAGGGGCAGGGCGGGTCACTTAATCCAGAGGTAGGGAATCCGGGATCTCTGGGCACCCTAACCCCTGGGCTGCAGGGAGCAGGGAGGCCCCGTACGGAGATAAATAGTCTCCCAGCCACTCCTGCTCCAACGCGACTCCACCATTTTGGAGCAGCTGCCCGAGCCAGGCCACGCCCACAGCAACAGCGGAGATTAACTCCATAGCAGCCGGGCAGGAAGCAGAAGCCCTGTCTGCGCGCAGCTGCGCAGCACAAGCCACTAGAGGTCGCTGTTCTCCCAGGAGAGGAGGGCCACAAACCAACAAGAAAGGAAGTCCTTCCAGCCGTCACTCGTCCCAGCTCTGCAGACTATTCCTATCACCATGAAAAGGCAAAGCTACAGGCAGACAAAGATCACAGAGACAACACCAGAGAAGGAGACAGACCTAACCAGTCTTCCTGAAAAAGAATTCAAAATAAGAATCATAAACATGCTGACAGAGATGCAGAGAAATACGCAAGAGAAATGGGATGAAGTCCGGAGGGAGATCACAGATGCCAGAAAGGAGATCACAGAAATGAAACAAACTCTGGAAGGGTTTATAAGCAGAATGGATAGAATGCAAGAGGCCATTGATGGAATTGAAATCAGAGAACAGGAACGCATAGAAGCTGACATAGAGAGAGACAAAAGGATCTCCAGGAATGAAACAATATTAAGAGAACTGTGTGACCAATCCAAAAGGAACAATATCTGTATTATAGGGGTCCCAGAAGAAGAAGAGAGAGGAAAAGAGATGGAAAGTATCTTAGAAGAAATAATTGCTGAAAACTTCCCCACACTGGGGGAGGAAGTAATCGAACAGACCACGGAAATACACAGAACCCCCAACAGAAAGGATCCAAGAAGGGCAACACCAAGACACATAATAATTAAAATGGCAAAGATCAAGGACAAGGAAAGAGTGTTAAAGGCAGCTAGAGAGAAAAAGGTCACCTATAAAGGGAAACCCATCAGGCTAACATCAGATTTCTCAACAGAAACCCTACAGGCCAGAAGAGAATGGCATGATATATTTAATACAATGAAACAGAAGGGCCTTGAACCAAGGATACTGTATCCAGCACGACTATCATTCAAATATGACGGTGGGATTAAACAATTCCCAGACAAACAAAAGCTGAGGGAATTTGCTTTCCACAAACCACCTCTACAGAACATCTTACAGGGACTGCTCTAGATGGGAGCACTCCTAGAAAGAGCACAGCAAAACACCCAACATATGAAGAACCGAGGAGGAGGAACAAGAAGGGAGAGAAGAAAAGAATCTCCAGACAGTGTATATAACAGCTCAATAAGCGAGCTAAGTTAGGCAGTAAGATACTAAAGAGGCTAACCTTGAACCTTTGGTAACCACGAATTTAAAGCCTGCAATGGCAATAAGTACATATCTTTCAATAGTCACCCTAAATGTTAATGGGTTGAATGCACCAATCAAAAGACACAGAGTAACAGAATGGATAAAAAAGCAAGACCCATCTATATGCTGCTTACAAGAAACTCATCTCAAACCCAAAGACATGTACAGACTAAAAGTCAAGGGATGGAAAAACATATTTCAAGCAAACAACAGAGAGAAGAAAGCAGGGGTTGCAGTACTAATATCAGACAAAATAGACTTCAAAACAAAGAAAGTAACAAGAGATAGAGAAGGACACTACATAATGATAAAGGGCTCAGTCAAACAAGAGGATATAACGATTCTAAATATATATGCACCCAACACAGGAGCACCAGCATATGTGAAACAAATACTAACAGAACTAAAGGGGGATATAGACTGCAATGCATTCATTCTAGGAGACTTCAACACACCACTCACCCCAAAGGATAGATCCACTGGGCAGAAAATAAGTAAGGACACAGAGGCACTGAACAACACACTAGAACAGATGGACCTAATAGACATCTACAGAACTCTACATCCAAAAACAACAGGATACACATTCTTCTCAAGTGCACATGGAACATTCTCCAGAATAGACCACATACTAGGCCACAAAAAGAGCCACAGAAAATTCCAAAAGATTGAAATCCTACCAACCAACTTTTCAGACCACAAAGGCATAAAACTAGAAATAAACTGTACAAAGAAAGAAAAGAGGCTCACAAACACATGGAGGCTTAACAACACGCTCCTAAATAATCAATGGATTAATGACCAAATCAAAATGGAGATCCAGCAATATATGGAAACAAATGACAACAACAACACTAAGCCCCAACTTCTGTGGGACGCAGCAAAAGCAGTCTTAAGAGGAAAGTATATAGCAATCCAAGCATATTTAAAAAAGGAAGAGCAATGCCAAATGAATGGTCTAATGTCACAATTCTCGAAATTGGAAAAAGAAGAACAGATGAGGCCTAAGGTCAGCAGAAGGAGGGACATAATAAAGATCAGAGAAGAAATAAATAAAATTGAGAAGAATAAAACAATAGCAAAAATCAATGAAACCAAGAGCTGGTTCTTCGAGAAAATAAACAAAATAGATAAGCCTCTAGCCAGACTTATTAAGAAGAAAAGAGAGTCAACACAAATCAACAGTATCAGAAACGAGAAAGGAAAAATCACAACGGACCCCACGGAAATGCAAAGAATTATTGGAGAATACTATGAAAACCTATATGCTAACAAGCTGGGAAACCTAGGAGAAATGGACAACTTCCTAGAAAAATACAACCTTCCAAGATTGACCCAGGAAGAAACAGAAAATTTAAACAGACCAATTACCAGCAACGAAATTGAAGCAGTAATCAAAAAACTACCAAAGAACAAAACCCCCGGGCCAGATGGATTTACCTCGGAATTTTATCAGACATACAGGGAAGACATAATACCCATTCTCCTTAAAGTTTTCCAAAAAATAGAGGAGGAGGGGATACTCCCAAACTCATTCTATGAAGCTAACATCACCCTAATACCAAAACCAGGCAAAGACCCCACCAAAAAAGAAAACTACAGACCAATATCCCTGATGAACGTAGATGCAAAAATACTCAACAAAATATTAGCAAACCGAATTCAAAAATACATCAAAAGGATCATACACCATGACCAAGTGGGATTCATTCCAGGGATGCAAGGATGGTACAACATTCGAAAGTCCATCAACATCATCCACCACATCAACAAAAAGAAAGACAAAAACCACATGATCATCTCCATAGATGCTGAAAAAGCATTTGACAAAGTTCAACATCCATTCATGATAAAAACTCTCAGCAAAATGGGAATAGAGGGCAAGTACCTCAACATAATAAAGGCCACCTATGATAAACCCACAGCCAACATTATATTGAACAGCGAGAAGCTGAAAGCATTTCCTCTGAGATCGGGAACTAGACAGGGATGCCCACTCTCTCCACTGTTATTTAACATAGTACTGGAGGTCCTAGCCACGGCAATCAGACAAAACAAAGAAATACAAGGAATCCAGATTGGTAAAGAAGAAGTTAAACTGTCACTATTTGCAGATGACATGATACTGTACATAAAAAACCCTAAAGACTCCACCCCAAAACTACTAGAACTGATATCGGAATACAGCAAAGTTGCAGGATACAAAATCAACACACAGAAATCTGTGGCTTTCCTATATACTAACAATGAACCAACAGAAAGAGAAATCAGGAAAACAACTCCATTCACAATTGCATCAAAAAAAATAAAATACCTAGGAATAAACCTAACCAAAGAAGTGAAAGACTTATACTCTGAAAACTACAAGTCACTCTTAAGAGAAATTACAGGGGACACTCATCCCATGCTCATGGCTAGGAAGAATTAATATCGTCAAAATGGCCATCCTGCCCAAAGCAATATACAGATTTGATGCAATCCCTATGAAACTACCAGCAACATTCTTCAATGAACTGGAACAAATAATTCAAAAATTCATATGGAAACACCAAAGACCCCGAATAGCCAAAGCAATCCTGAGAAAGAAGAATAAAGTAGGGGGGATCTCACTCCCCAACTTCAAGCTCTACTATAAAGCCATAGTAATCAAGACAATTTGGTACTGGCACAAGAGCAGAGCCACAGACCAATGGAACAGACTAGAGAATCCAGACATTAACCCAGACATATATGGTCAATTAATATTTGATAAAGGAGGCATGGACATACAATAGCGAAATGACAGTCTCTTCAAAAGATGGTGCTGGCAAAACTGGACAGCTACATGTAGGAGAATGAAACTGGACCATTGTCTAACCCCATATACAAAAGTAAACTCAAAATGGATCAAAGACCTGAATGTAAGTCATGAAACCATTAAACTCTTGGAAGAAAACATAGGCAAAAACCTCTTAGACATAAACATGAGTGACCTCTTCTTGAACATATCTCCCCGGGCAAGGAAAACAACAGCAAAAATGAGTAAGTGGGACTATATTAAGCTGAAAAGCTTCTGTACAGCAAAAGACACCATCAATAGAACAAAAAGGATCCCTACAGTATGGGAGAATATATTTGAAAATGACACATCCGATAAAGGCTTGACGTCCAGAATATATAAAGAGCTCACACGCCTCAACAAACAAAAAACAAATAACCCAATTAAAAAATGGGCAGAGGAACTGAACAGACAGTTCTCCAAAAAAGAAATACAGATGGCCAACAGACACATGAAAAGATGCTCCACATCGCTAATTATCAGAGAAATGCAAATTAAAACTACAATGAGGTATCACCTCACACCAGTAAGGATGGCTGCCATCCAAAAGACAAACAACAACAAATGTTGGTGAGGCTGTGGAGAAAGGGGAACCCTCCTACACTGCTGGTGGGAATGTAAGTTAGTTCAACCATTGTGGAAAGCAGTATGGAGGTACATCAAAATGCTCAAAATAGACCTACCATTTGACCCAGGAATTGCACTCCTAGGAATTTACCCTAAGAATGCAGCAATCAAGTATGAGAAAGATCAGTGCACCCCTATGTTTATCGCAGCACTATTTACAATAGCCAAGAATTGGAAGCAACCTAAATGTCCATCGATAGATGAATGGATAAAGAAGATGTGGTACATATACACAATGGAATACTATTCAGCCATAAGAAAAGGGCAAATCCAATCATTTGCAGCAACATGGATGGAGCTGGAGGGTATTATGCTCAGTGAAACAAGCCAACCGGAGAAAGAGAAATACCAAATGATTTCACTTATCTGTGGAGTATAAGAACAAAGGAAAAACTGAAGGAACAAAACAGCAGCAGAATCACAGAACTCAAGAATGGACTAACAGGTACCAAAGGGAAAGGGATTGGGGAGGATGGGTGGGTGGGGAGGGATAAGGGGGGGAGAATGGGGGGGTATTAAGATTAACATGCATGGGGGGGTAGGAGAAAAGGGAGGGCTGTACAACACAGAGAAGGCAAGTAGTGATTCTACAACATTTTGCTATGCTGATGGACAGTGACTGTAAAGGGGTTTATGGGGGAGACCTGGTATAGGGGAGAGCCTAGTAAACATAACATTCGTCATGTAAGTGTAGATTAGTGATACCAAAAACAAAACAAAACAAAACATAACAAAAAAAAAAGGGCAGTTCCTGTGTGGTAACCTCCAATGAGTTCTACACAAGGGTATAAAGGGCATATAAAAGTGTAGGCAAAGGGTCTGTTTGCATTTATACAGAAGATCAAAGCCTAATTGGGCTACCCCGAAAATGAACTAAGATACAATATGAAAGAGAACTTCCAACATCAGCACTCTCTGGAAGACTCATGCCAGAAGATGATCATCAAAAAACCCCAACAAAGATCCACGCACTGCTACAGCTGTAGATGCACTCATCCCACCAGCTCCTGGGCTTGCCATGGGAATGAAGGAGATATCTAAGCTGACCTGTGCATACAGTAAAACAACAAATTTGACTGGATCTATACTGTTGGAACTCAACCAAGAATTAGGAGAAGTGCAAATTGTAGCGCTCCAAAATCTTACAACTACAGACTATTTACTGTTAAAAGAAGATAAGGGATGTGAACAGTCCCCAGGAATGGGTTGTTTTAATTTGTCTGATTTCTCTCAGACTGTTCAAGTTCAGTTGGACAATATCCACCATATCATAGATACGTTTTCACAAATACCTAAGGTGCCTAACTGGTTTTCTTGGTTTCACTGGAGATGGCTGGTAATTACAGATATGCTTTGGTTAGGTAACTATACTCCTATTATGTTAATGTGTGTGCGCAATTTAAGTAGTAGCTTAAAACCTATCCATGCTGAAGTTACTCTACAAGAAGATATGTCAAAGAAATAATCAATCTTCCCATGTTTTCTTCTGCCTGCTACTTCTATAGCGTTTCTTCTTCCTTCCTAATTACAACCCTTAAATAGAATTCGTGCCTCATATCAAATTTACCGAGTATCATAATTCTTCCAAGTGGTAAAGATACCTCAAGGCAAATGCTGGGCATAGAAGCTACAGGGCATAAATATGCAAAGAAATAAAAAGCTAACCATTTCAAACAATAAGGCTTCTCTCTCACTTACCAACTTTACATTTCCCTGTATGGCCCTGGAAGATGACCGGTTAGCCAGAGACGGGTAAGATTCCTCAAGGGAGGAACAACCTAAGACAGGCACAGTCGCAGGGGGGCCATCAGGTGAGAAATTGGGGATCAACAGAGGTGAGGCTTAGAACCTCACCCCCCCGTTCTGAGAGAAATCTTCGGCATACGTGGATGTTTTATTGCCCTGGTCTAGCTTGGATTAACACATAGTCTACAGGCACACACCTGATCATCTACATTTGCTCTCTTACAACACTAAACTATGTTTTCTATCTTTATCTTGTATCTACCTACCACTTCAGCATTTTATTAAAAATAATAATGATAGAAAAATGTGGTATCCACATATAAATCAAGTATAAAAACCAAATGAGTATTCATATTTGAACTGTTTATAGTTCATAATGCATGAGCAAAACCGAAAGTTTCTGTGATGATTGCCCTTGTACTGTTCACTATGTAACTTATTCATTATGTAAGAATTTGTTCTCCATGTAAGAACTTGTTATGCCTCAGAAGATTGGAGACTGACGAAAATTAGGCTTGGGGTGGATTAATGATTGTGCATTGAGCATTGACTCCCCTATACAGAATTTTATTGTTGTTAACAACCATTTGATCAATAAATATGAGAGATGCCCTCCCAAAAAAAAAAAAAAAAAAAAAAGAATGCAGGAGCTCAGTTTGAGAAAGACATATGCACCCCTATGTTTATCGCAGCACTATTTACAATAGCCAAGAAATGGAAGCAACCCAAGTGTCCATCAGTAGATGAATGGATAAAGAAGATGTGGTACATATATACAATGGAATATTATTCAGCCATAAGAAGAAAACAAATCCTACCATTTGCAACAACATGGATGGAGCTAGAGGATATTATGCTCAGTGAAATAAGCCAGGCAGAGAAAGACAAGTACCAAGTGATTTCACTCATGTGTGGAGTAAAAGAACAAAGAAAAACTGAAGGAACAAAACAGCAGGAGAATTACAGAACCCTAGAATGGACTAACAGTTACCAAAGGGAAAGGGACTGGGGAGGATGGGTGGGAAGGGAGGGATAAGGGGAGGGGGAGAAGGGGGGGCACCATGATTAGCATGTATAATGGGGGTGCACAGGAAGGACTGTACAACACAAAGAAGACAAGTAGTGATTCTACAGCATCTTACTACACTGATGGACAGTGACTGTAATGGGGTTTGTGGTGGGGTCTTGATGATGGGGGGAGTCTAGTAACCATAATGTTTCTCATGTAATTGTAGGTTAATGATGCCAAAAGAAAAAAAAATACATACTATGTTGCAACAAATATACTATAATAATGTAGGATGTTAATACTAGGGATAACTGTGTGGGGGTTGTAGTCTCTATAGCATATTTGCAGTTTTTCTGTAAATCTTAAACTTCTCAAATAAAAAGGTCATTAAAAAAAAATTGCTACAGGCCATGGCTAGGGTGAAAATATAGGAGCCCTGGAAATCAGACACAATGTGTGAGTTTACACTCACAGGTTTTTCTCCACAGACCCCGACCAGGTACAGGCCTGGAGCATGGGAGTGGCTACAGCTGCAGGGAATGTGGGACATCTCAGCCTCACCAGGACCCTTCCCCTCTCCAGAACAAAAGTCTTAAGCTGCTGTGGATGGGCAGCAAAATGTCACCCCCAGCACACGTGTGAAGGCCCACTGCAGCTGGGGGAGAGGGAGGGGTAGGAGGCCATCCTGCACCGGGACCCTACTCCAAAACCACTGCAGGATCACTCACGAAGCCCCTCCCCTAAGCCCAGGAATACAGTTTGCTTAAGCTGCAGCTGGAGCAGGACCACAGACAACCCCTCTTCCACCAGGCTTCATAAGCACCAAGTGACACTCAACAGCAACCCAACTGAAGGATAAACAGCTAAGGGGTGAAGCAGGAGCATTGATAAAACCCCTCCAGCAACCTAGACCCCATCCTAAGCTTGAGGTGATGCTAGAAGAACGGGCAGCCAGTGGCGCAATGAAGGTAAACAACAACAAAGTCCAAACCAGTTCAATCCCTGACTAGACTGACGTCACCTCCTGTACTACTTGTCTGGTAGAAGATACATGTTGATTTCTAAGAATTAATGCTATTTAATTTAGTCTCTACTGTCGTACACACAGTGTCATTCAGTCAAAAATGATAAAACACTACAAAACGAGGAAGAAACCATCCATTGTCAAGAGACGAAGGAATCAACCAAGCCAGATTCAGAAATGATATAGTTGTTGAAACTATTAGCCAAGGACCTTTAAATAATCATGATATATATGTGCTAGTAGGAAAGATGAACCGCATGTATAAACAGAGCAGGAATTTGAGCCAGACATGGAAGCTGTAAGAGTCAAATGGAATTCTAGAAATTGAAAAAAAAGAATGGTAGCATAAATGAAGAATGTCTTTTATGGGCTCCTCAGTAGACTCAACAAAACTGATGGAAGAGTCAGTAAATTTGAAGTTAGCACAATAGAAACTATCCAAATTGAAACACAAAGAGAAAGTGAAGAAGCCAAAAGCAGAACAGAGCGTCCAAGAGCTGGGGGACAAATCAAGTAATCTAATATACACGCAACTGGAATCCCAGAAGAAAGAGAGAATGGGCAGAAGAAATGCTGGAAGAGATAAAGAGATAATGGTCGTAATTTTTGCAAAAATGATGAAAGACATTGACCATATGTGTGGGAATCACAAAGATCACCAAGTATAAGAAGTTATCCTCCCCAACAATAACAAAACAAAACAAAAAAACACCTAGATACATCATAGTCAACTCCTCAAAACCATAAAGATAAAATCCTGAAGGAGCCAGAGGAAAATAAGACATTACTACACACAGAGGAACAAAGATAAGAATTACAGTAGACTTATCAGAAACTATATAAGTGGAAGACAATGAATTGACAACTTAAAGTGCTGAAGAAATTGTCAACCCAGAATTCTACATGCGGTAAAAATACCTTTTAAAAGTAAAGGCACTGGTAATATAAATCTACACTTGGCATAAAATTGCATACAACTACACAGATACACACAGACACATGAGTGCATGTAAAACTGGTGAAATCTAAATAAGGTCTGAATAAGTCTCCTTAACAGTATTGTACGAGTTCCAGTTTCTTTAATGTTAGGTTTTGATACTGTGCAATAGTTAGGTAAGATGTTACCATTGGAGGAATCTAGGTAAAGGGTAAACAGGACTCTGTGCTATTTTTTGCAATTTTCTTTTCTAGCTATAATTATTTCAAAATAAAAGGCGCTTTTTTTTTCTGTTTTAATGAAAGTATCCTCATTGTGGTGGTTCTGAGTCTACACAGGCCCAAAAACCCATAGAACTGTATACAAAAAAGTCAATTTTACTGTATACAGATTTTTTCAAAATGAGGTGAAATAAAGACTTTAAATAAACAAAAGCTGATAATTCATTACCAGCACACCTACTATCAGAAATCTTGAAGTTCTGCAAGAGGAAGAATATGATACCAAATAGGCACTTGGATCTACACAAAGAAATGAATGGTTAAAAGGAAAGTAAATATAAGACATGTATAGATTATTTTTAATCGCCCTAAAAGATAATTGGCCATTTAAAGCAAAAACAATAGTAATGTAGTATGGATTATAGTGTATGTAAAAATAAAATGTATGACAATAATACACAAAAGATGGGAGGGAGGAATTGTGAGTACACTGTTGCAAGGCTCTCCCACTCTATGTGAATTGGCACAATAGTACTTGATTAATTAAAGATGTATATTGTAAACCTCAAGGCAAGGATTGGCAAACAAAGCCTGTGGGCCCAAACTGCTCCATGGCAGTTTTCATATAACTTGTAAATAAGCTAAGAATGTGGGGTGTTTTTTTTTGGAACTCTAAAACTTTTTATTTCAAAATAATTAACAATTAAGATTTAAAGAAAATAGATCAGGGAGGTTCCATGCATACCTGCTCCTCCAAGGTGAGCATCTCACTTGATTATAGTGCAATTATTAAAACCAGGAAATTGGCATTGTTAAATCCACAGAATTCATTCAGATTTTATGTTATATGTGTATCATTTGCGTGTGCATGTATGTGTGTAGGTACTTCTATGCAGTTTTACCACTTGTGTAACTTCTTAAACCACCCCTACAGTCAATCAAGATGCAGAACCGCTCCATCACCACAAGGCTCTCTCTTGTTACTCCTTTTTTGTAGCCACCTCTACCCAGTCCCTTGAAACTCTTAACTCCTGACAACCGCTGATTCATTTTCCTATTAATACATCATTTCAAGAAATAATAAATATATATAATAAAATCATACAGTATACAGCCTTAGCCTTTTGAGATTGGCTTTTATTACTTGGTACAATTTCCCTGAAGTCCATCCAAATTGTTATGTATATAAATAGTTCATTCCTTTTTATTGCTGAGTACTATTCCATGGTATGGCTATCCACACTTTGTTTAACCATTTACCCATTGAAAGGCATTTGGTTTGTTTCCAGTTTGGGGCTATTATAAATAAAGCTGCGATTTTGAATTAAACTGTTATTATGAATAAAACTGTTAACATTGGTGTACAGGTTCTTGCATGAACATTATTTCTCTGGAACAAATGTCCAGTAGTCCAGTGTTGGGTCATCTTATAAATGCTCAGTACATTTTTAGTTTTAAAAGAACCTGCCAAACAATTTTCCAAATTGGCTGTACCTTTTTACATTCTCTTCAGCAATGTTTGAGTGTTTAAATTTCTCTACATACTTGCCAGTGTTTAGTTTTGTCACTGTATTTTATTTTAGGATTATGCTAGGTGGTAATGAAATCTTATGGTGGTTTGAATTTGTATTTCCCTAATGGTTAATGACATTAACCATTAAAAAAAAAAAGCATCCTTTTTATGCTTATTAGCTGTCTTTATATCCTCTTTAGTGAAATGTCTATTCATGTTTTTTGCCAGTTTTCTAATTGAATTAAAAAAGATTGAGTTTTGAGTTCTTTATATACTTTCTTTTTTTCCTGTTGTAATTAAAAAATTTTTTCTTTTTATTGAAGTATCATTAATATACAATCTTATGTTGGTTTCAAATGTACATCAGTGATTCCACAGTTCCCCATGATCAACTTATATTGTGATTGTGAATTATTGTGCCCTTTTATCCCACTCCCCCCACCCCACCCTTGGTAACCACTACTCACTTCTCAGTGTCTGAGTTTACTGCTGTTTTGTTCCTTCTGTTTTGCTTTGTTTTTATACTCCACAAATAAGTGAAATCATATGGTATTTGTCTTTCTCCTCCTGGCTTATTTCACTGAGCATAGTACCCTCTAGATCCATCCATGTTGTTGCAAGAATGTTTTTTTACATTTTTACCAGGCTGAAAAAGATCAAAAGAAGAGTCACACTTCATGACACATGAAAATTATATGAAATTCAAATTTCAGTGTCCATAAAGAAAATGTTACTGGAATATGTTCTTTCATTGACATATTATCTGTGGTTATTTTTGTGCTCCAACAGCTGAATATAGTAGTTGTGACAGAGACAGGCTGGTCTGCAAAGCCTAAAATGCTTACTTATCTGGCCATTTCAGAAAGTGTTTGACAACCACTAAGCAGAGATTCTGGATTCAGTGTTTGAGCTCAAGGAATTAAAAGGGCTCTCAACACTTTGGCTGAGTGAAAACAGAGACCCGAATGTGGCCTACCCTGAATGAAGTTGAAATGCCAGAACAGCTTTGGTATGCTGCAGAGGAAGGTGCCCGAAGTCTTAGGGAGATCGGAATATCAGAGTGGATTTGTCATGGAAGACCTACTCACCCAGCCTGGGAGGGTCCAGAGGACACACCTTCCACCACACTGGCAAATGCATTTGTGAGAAGAGGTCCAGCAGCTGTGGTCTCTCTTTTCTTTAAGTGAGAAATTGCAGTAGGCATTTCTACCATTGGGCGTGGATCCCTAAATACATGGAGATAATGAGATCCTGGAGTGGTAGGGGTCAGCTGGTGGCACGGTCACTGTAGTGGGCAGTGGGGCCAAAGCAGCAACCATGACAGTCTGACTCACAGAGATCTATGCACTGGCTGGTGGACAATGGTGTCTCTAGAAAAGAAAACGATGGGCCTTTACTAAATTCTTACCTGATCTGTATAAGTAGAAGAGTTCTAGACTGAATGAACAGAAGTCTAACATGAGTCACCAAACAAAGAGCCATGGCCTCTCAATCAATTCCTAGTCTTGAACCCGTTTACAGCCTCAGAACCTTTTGAATGGAGGGGAGAATAGGATCCCTTGACAAAGGCCTTGTTAGATGGCCAAAAATTTATACTGTTAATCTGTCTCCCAGCATCCCCGAAAGGGACCAATGGCTATTTACCAGAGTAACTGTGCATTGGGGAAAAGGAACTAATCAGACTTCCAAGGGGCTATTAGATACTGACTCTGAACTGATGCAAAATGTCACTGAGGTCCACCAAGCAGAGCTGGGACTTGTGGAGGTCAGGTGATCAGTGGATATTTAACTCAGGTCCAAATCACTGTGTGCCCAGTGGTTGTTCAGATCCATCTTGGGGCTATTTTCCCAATTCTGAAATGAATAATTGGAATAGACAGCTGTCAGAATCTCCATATGGCTTCCCTGACCTGTGGAGTGAGGGTTATTATGGTAGGAAAGGCCAAATAGAAGCCATGAGAACTATCTGTACCTACAAAATTAGTAAACCACAAGCAATCCCACATTCCCAGAGGGACTGCAAGCACTGCCACTAATAAGGACTTGAAAGATGCAGGGGTGGCGGTTCCCACCACATCTCCATTCAACTTATCTATTTGGCCTGTGTAGAAAAGAGATGGATCTTGAAGAAGGGTAAGACACTTACTCTAGAGAGGATTTGGACTTGCCTTCCCTGCACACAATAGTTCTGCCAAAATTGCTGTCCGTGGACTTACAGTATTGCTTCTGATCAAGGAACTCACGACACAGCAAATGAAATGCGGCAATGGGCTCATCATGCTCATGGAATTCACTGGTCTTACCATGTTCCCCATTGTATGAAAACAGCTGGCTTGACAGCACGGTGTGATGGTCTTTTGAAGGCTCAATTACAGTGCCCTCTAGGTGGCAATATCTTGCAGGGCTGGGGAAAATATCCTCCGGGATGCTGTATATACTGTAAATCAGTGTCCAGAAGTGGTGTTTTTTCTTGCAGAGCCAGGAATCAAAGGGTGAAAATAGGTGTTGGCACTTGTTAAGTTTATTCTGAGAATCTTGTTTTCTCGTTGTTGCTATTGTAAATGCATCACATTTGCGGATTTCCTCACCTATTATTATCTTCAGATTGGTTAGTATTTTTGTGTATAAATGCTATTCATTGTTGCATGTTAATTTTATAACTTGCTTCTTTGATGAATTCTATTCTTGTTTAAGTTAGTTTGCTCATTTGTTCCCTAGCGTTCTTCAGGGACACATGATCATGTCATCTGCAAACAGAGATAATTTCATTTTTGCTTTTCCAATTCTTATGCTTTCGTTTTCTTTTGGCTAATCCATCCAGAACAATAGTAAAGAGCAGCAGAGATAGTGGGAGACTGATAATCATGACTTTTCTCCTTGGACTTATTATTATGATGACATATTTATAGATTTTCTAATATTAATAGCAAATCAAATTCAAAAATACATCAAAAAGATCATCCATCATGATCAAGTAGGATTTATTCCAGAGATGCAAGGATGGTACAACATTTGAAAATCCATCAACATTATCCACCACATCAACAAAAAGAAGGACAAAAACCACATGATCATCTCCATAGATGCTGAAAAAGCATTTGACAAAATTCAACATCCATTCATGATAAAAACTCTCAACAAAATGGATATAGAAGGCAAGTACCTCAACATAATAAAGGCCATATGTGATAAACCCACAGCCAACATCATAATGAACAGCGAGAAGCTGAAAGCTTTTCCTTTAAGATTGGGAACAAGACAGGGATGCCCACTCTCCCCACTGTTATTCAGCATAGTACTGGAGGTCCTAGCCACGGCAATCAGACAACACAAAGAAATACAAGGCATCCAGATCGGTAAGAAAGAAGTTAAACTGTCACTGTTTGCAGATTTTCTAATATTGAGCTAAATTACATTCCTAGTATAAGCCTCCCTTGATCATGTATATTATTTTCTCAATGTGGTATTGAAGTCTGTTTGCTATTATTTTGTTTAAGATGCTTGCACAAATATTCATGTGATATTGGTCTATAATTATTTTGCTATTATTGTTTAGTTATCAATGTTATACTTGTTTCATCAAAAGAATTTAGAAATTTTCTTTCATTTTCAATGAATAGTTCATGTAGCACTGGGACTACTTGGTTATGTTACGTTTGACAAAATTCTCCATATGAAATCTTCAGGGCTGGATGCTTTTTGTGAAGTCCTTCGATATATTTTTATATATCTTCTATGGATACCAATCTGTTCAATGTTTAACCTCTTCTTGGGTCAATTTTGGCAAAATTATTTTCCTAAGAATTTATCTATTTCACCTAGGTTTTAAAAATGTATTTGCATGTAGATATACATAGTCTATTATGATTTTTAAATGTCTTCTCTATCAATAGTTGTTATCCCCTTGTCATTTCTTATTTGTATATTTTAGCTTTCTCATTTTTTCCTTGATCCAAGTAGTTAGAGGTTTGTCTATTTTTTGGTATTTGCAAAGAGCTAGGATTTCGATCTATCAATTTGATCAATTTCTATTTTTGTCTTTAATATTTCTTTCCTAGCACTCACTCTCTTTTGGCTTATTTTTCTAGCTTTGTGAATTGGGGATTTAATTCACTTATTTTCAGTCTTTCATTTTAGTGATGTAGGTGTTTAAGGCTCTGAATTTCCCTTTCACCATTTCTTTCAATGGACTCCATAAATCATTTATTTATTTATTTTTAATTGATGTATCATTGATATACAATCTTTTATTAATTTCAGGTATACCACACAGTGATTCAATAATTACCCATATTATTAAATCCTCACCTCCACTAGTACAGCCACTATCTGTCAACATAGGAAGATGTTACAGAATCATTGGCTAAATTCTCCATGCTGTACTGTCCCTGTGACCAACCTACATTATGATTGAGAATTCTAGTGCCCTTCTATCCCCCTCAACCTACTCACCTACCCATCCCAACCCCTCCCCTATGGTAGACCCCATAGATTCTTATATGTAGTTTTTATTGTCATTATTTTTCAGAAAGTCTTTTCTGTTTGTGTTTCTCCTTTCACCCAAGAGTGGAGGGGTCTTTCAGTTTCTTTTGTTTTGCTTTTCATGTCAAATTTCATTGCATTATGATCAAAGAGCATTGCTTCCACTTTATGAAATCTGCTGACGTTCTCTTTATGTCTGTATATATTATCACTTTTTGTGAATGGTTCATGCATGCTTAAGAAAAAGATACATTCTCTATTATCAATTGATATGTATCTTAGTCTGCTCAGGCTGCCATAACTGGGTGGCTAGAAAAATAGAAATGTATTTCTCACAGTTCTGGAGACGGGAAGCCCAAGATCAAGGTGCTGACAAGGTAGGTTTCATTCTGAGTCCTCTTCTCCTGGCGTGTAGGTTACTGCACTATGTGCTTGCATCTTTTGTTTGTGCACACAGAATTCTCTTTTTCCTCTTTTAAGAGCAGTAATCCCATCATGAGGGTTCCACTCACATGACCTAATACCTCTCAAAAGCCCCATCTCCAAATCCCATCACTTTGGGGGTAAGGCTTCAGTATATGAATTTTATTAAATGGCCACAATACTGTCCATGGCAACATATATCCAAAAGAACTAGCTTACCAATTATGTGTTTTAGATTTTTTATATCCTGACTTATTCTTCGTCAGCTGGCTGAGAGTGGTATGTTAAAGGCACCAAACATAGGGTATTTCTATTGTTTCTCTTGCATCTCCTGTTTTTTCTGTTTTAATAGATTGGTATGTAATTTGGTGCATAGATATTCATAACTGTTATATCTTCACTGTGAAAAGTGGCTTTAGCTTATAACATGTTCTTCTTTGTCTCATCTAATGGTTTATTTTGGTTGAATTCTGGCATCAGGCTTGCAGACCTGCTTTTTTATATTTCCATTTACCTCGTAAATCTGTGCCCACCTCTTTATTTTTCACCATCTTGAGTCACTGTTTTTTGGTTGTGTCTCTAATATATGCCACAATTGAATTTTGCTTGATGAGTCAATTTAAAAATAATTTGCTTTTAATCCTCAAGTCGACCCCATTCACAGTTAACTGTTATGACTGTGTCTGGCCTAAATTCTGTCATATTATTTTATGTCATAGCTTCTGTATTATAGTTTCTTTCTCCAATGCGTTATTTGGCTCATTTTAAATTTATTGGTATTTAAGATCTGTATTTTTATTCTAGTAGTTATCTTTGGATTAGTATTTTTTATAGCTCCCTTAATCCTCTATTTTCTTGCTTATCTTTTTATTATCTGGTCTGTCCGTTTGGAATGGTGTTCCCATAGATCCAACAGTCTATAATCTGTCTCCTTTCTTTCACTTTTCTTCCCGTTTTTAGTTGCATCTGCTCTTTTACAGACCATATAATGGTTATGTATTATTCTGCTTCCCAGACTCCCCACCCCCTCCGCCTTTCCCCTTTAGCCTTTGCTCTACACTGGATATGTATGAAATGCTCACTAGTAGTTCTTTTGTAAGAAGTCCTTCTCTTGGTTTAGACGAAGCTCACTCTATAGCAGATTCCTCAGGAAGGCACATGTGTCCTGTAATCCCTGCCTTCCTGCACATTCAAAGCTACTTTCTGTAGTTTTGATATTTGCAGGACAGTTCAGTTCAATATAATATCCTGAGATTGCTTTCATAAGTTTCTTGAGATTGCTGCTCCACTATTGCCTTGCTTTGTATGTTGTTATCATGTTGAAATAGAGACAATATATATCACTTTAGCCATTCAAAAGGGTGTACAATTCAGTGGCACTGCATGCATTCACAATGTAGTGTAATCACCAGCACTATCTACACCCACAACATTGCCATCTTCCCCAACTCGGTACCCATTAAACAATAGCCACCCCTTCCACCACCCCTCCAGGCCCTAGTGTAGCCTCTATTCGATTTTCTCTCTGTGAATTTGCCTGTCCTCCATACCTCATGTAATACAGGTTATTTTTTTTAAGTCTGATGTCAGTCTAATTCTGTTGCCCTTGTAAGTTTATTTCATAGTTTTGCCTGGCGGCCCTGATTTTCTAACTTTAAAGTCCAATAGCTTTGCTAGGACAAAGCTTAGAGTTGGTTACTCAGTGTCAATTTTACATGGTATCCAGTGAGCCCTCTCGATGTGTGTGTAGATTCATCTTTTATTTCTGAAGAGTTGTCTTGGATTACAGTTTTAAATGTTAACTCTCTACCTACCTTGCATTTCAACCACTTTCTCTCTGACCATTTTTACTTCTTTATCTAACTTCACTCTCTTGTTGTTTCTCTGCTTTTCTTCAATGTTCTTTATTAAGTTTTCATTTGCATCGATTCTCCCTTGGATGCCTTTAAGTTTAATCATGATATGATTTTGTTATTTTCTTCTCTGAGATCAATTCTCATTTCATTTCTTCCTTTTTTTTTTTTTTTTTGGTGTGTTTCTCTTAATTGGTTTTTGTATTTTTGACTTGAGGTGTTTTCCCACATACCCAAATACTTATTTGAGCATATTTAATTCAGTTTGGAATGTTGTGTTACAGTCTTCAGCCTTATGCTTGATTTGGGGGGTAGAATTTCTATCAGGTGGAACGCTCTGATTTGCATTTCTTTTCTTTAACAGTAATTTTGAATGCCTCAGATCTGCCTTTTTCTGGCCCTATTCATTCATGCCAGGCTTCCCATTCAGCCCGCCCTCTGCTGTCTGTCCTGCTGCCCTGTTCAGCATTCTTTATGAGCGGGGTGCGGGAGTAGGGGGAGAATGCTGGCTTTTCTTATTTCTTGTTTGTTTCCCAGGATTCTTAATTTTCCCAGCTCAGTTCCTTTTTTCCCTTCACTGCCAAGTCTGCAAGGGAGACCCCCCCCTACTCTATATGATCTCATTCTCCTAAGGAGCAATGCTTCTCCAAAGCTGCCCCTGGAACCCTGTCCAGATCCTTCCCTGCAGCTGGTGCTCCCAGGAGCCTGTAGGCCCAACTGTGTTCGGTGTTTTGGTATTCGGTGGCGGGCATTCTGGGAGTAATCAGCTGTCTACCCGCTCTGAGATCGCCGCGCCCCTCGGCTCTTTTTCTCAGACCTCCTCTAGGTCTCTCTGCACCCACAGGCTTGCAGCTGTGCGCGGTGGGAGTCCTGCTGGAATGTGGGTTCTGTCTCTATTTCAGGTAACTTGAGGTTCGTGTGATGTTTTATTTCCTCTCCTTGTTGATTTACATTCTTTGCGGGGGGAGGGTGAGTGGGGCGATTGGCAATTAGGGAGCCACCATTGTTCTAACAGGCCTGAAAGTCCCAGAAAACGCACTTTGCATTTAGTAACCTGTTAAAACAGCCCTCCCGGTGACTGCTCACTCCCTACAGCCTTACCGACCCTTAATATATTTCATTTTTGCCAGTCTGATGCGTGGGAAGTGTTTCCTCATTGTAGCTTGAAATGCATTTCTCATCTTAGCGAGATTATCTCTTCAAAAACATTTTTGCTTTTTGCATTTTTTCAACTCTAAATGGTCTGTTGAAATCTTTTTTTTTTTTTTTTGAGGAACATTGTTTACTAAACTCCCCCCTTCACCAAGTCCCGCCCACATACCCCATTAGTCACTGTCCATCAGCGTAGTGAGATGCTGTAAAATCACTAATTGTCTTCTCATGCCCCCTCCACATTGTACATGCTAATCATAAGGCCCCCTTTCTTCTTCCCCCCCTTTCTCTCTCCCTTCCCACCGATCCTCCCCAGTCCCTTTCCCTTTGGTAACTGTTAGTCCTTTCTTGGGTTCTGTGATTCTGCTGCTGTTTTGTTCCTTCAGTTTTTCCTTTGTTCTTCTACTCCACAAATGAGTGAAATCATTTGGTACTTGTCTTTCTCCGCTTGGCTTATTTCACTGAGCATAATACCCTCTAGCTCCATCCATGTTGTTGCAAATGGTAGGATTTGTTTTCTTCTTATGGCTGAATAATATTCCATTGTGTATATGTACCACATCTTCTTTATCCATTCATCTACTGATGGACACTTAGGTTGCTTCCATTTCTTGGCTATTGTAAATAGTGCTGCAATAAACATAGGGGTGCATCTGTCTTTTTCAAATTGGGCTGCTGCATTCTTAGGGTAAATTCCTGGAAGTGGGATTCCTGGGTCAAATGGTATTTGTATTTTGAGCTTTTTGAGGAACCTCCATACTGCTTTCCACAATGGTTGAACTAGTTTACATTCCCACCAGCAGTGTAAGAGGGTTCCTGTTTCTCCACAACCAAGCCAACATTTGTTGTTTGTCCTTTGGATGGTGGTGATCCTTACTGGTGTGAGGTGATATCTCATTGTGGTTTTAATTTGCATTTCTCTGATGATTAGCGACGTGGAGCATCTTTTCATGTGTCTGTTGGCCATCTGAATTTCTTCTTTGGAGAACTGTCTGTTCAGCTCCTCTGACCATTTTTTAATTGGATTGTTTGCTTTTTGTTTGTTGAGGTGTGTGAACTCTTTATATATTTTGGATGTCAACCCTTTATCGAATCTGTCATTTATGAATATATTCTCCCATACTGTAGGATGCCTTTTTGTTCTATTGATGGTGTCCTTTGCTGTACAGAAGCTTTTCAGCTTGATATACTCCCACTTGTTCATTTTTGCTTTTGTTTCCCTTGCCCGGGGAGATATGTTCATGAAGAAGTCACTCACGTTTATGTCCAAGAGATTTTTGCCTATGTTTTTTTCTAGGAGTTTTATGGACTTACATTCAGGTCTTTGATCCATTTTGAGTTTACTTTTGTGTATGAGGTTAGACAGTGATCCAGTTTCATTCTCTTACATGTAGCTGTCCAGTTTTGCCAACACCAGCTGTTGAAGAGGCTGTCATTTCCCCATTGTATGTCCATGGCTCCTTTATCATATATTAATTGTACCATATATGTTTGGTGTTGTAATCTTTTACTCTTTTTCACCTGGTTGGGTTTTTCATGGGTTGTTTATATGTACATTCTGGATCATTAGCTATGTGTGTTACTATTTTTTTCTCCCCATCTGTCACTTTTTAAAATTTATTTATTGTGTCTTGTATGTAACAGAATTAAGTTTTGATGTTGCCCGATGTATGTCTTCCCCTTCATTTTTTTCATTTGTCCTTTTAAAGGTAGCATTACTTACTCAAAGTTATAAACACATTCTGTTATGTTTAATCTAATATTTTATGAAGTTTTTATCTGCTTAGGTCTCTAGTCTATATAGAATTTATTCTGTAACAGTGTGAGAATTGTGTGAGGGAGGCAGGATCTGGATTAATTTTTTCCCAAGTAGTTATCCTAATACCATTTATTTATTGGTTCATCATTTCTCAACTGATTAAAGGGCTTCCTCTATTCTATACTAATTCCCATGTATACCAGAATTGTATATGGAGCTCTAATCTATTCCAATAGCTCTACAACCTATTTTGCTAGGGCTAGTGCCCTCTTGTTCTTTTTCAAAAATTTTCTTGGCCCTTGTGCATTTTCTCTCCCATGTGAAGCAGCTCATCAAATTCCATGAAAAATGATCTTGGAATTTCAGTTGAGAGTACACTGAAATTATAAATTAGTTTGGGAAGAATGGACATCTTTTATTACATTGAAGCTTTCCATCCATGATCAGGGTATTCACCTGCATTTATTTGGGTTTTCTTTCATGTTCTTTGGTAGTTTTATAGTTTTCTTTTGTAAAAGTCTCACCCATTTCTCATTGGGTTTATTTACCCAGATTCTCTAAAGTTTAGAATCTTCTCGAATCCCTCCCTTCCGCCGTTTCTCAACCTTTACAGAGAGCCTCTCCATTTTACTTACATAGTTAATTATTGTTACAGGTCACAAACATTTTCCAGTTGTCCTCGAGTTGCATCTTGTCAATGTTTCCATCTCTTCAACTGTAGGGTAAACCCCTTTGGGTCAGGCTGGGGTTGTAATTCCTGCTTGGGGAGGGGGGCATGCATTGAGCTGGGGGAGAATCTTTGCTAACAAGGAAGGGAGGAGGAGGAGGAGAGGAGCAAGGGGCCCCAGGGCTCAGAGCAGGGAAGAGGAAGGAGGCTGTTTACTTGGTTTTGGGAAAGGCGGAGTGTTGGGAAGACAGGCCTCTGCAGGGAAAATGACATCTCCCCTCTTCACCTTTAGCCTACCTGCATGCATGCACGTGTATGTGTGTGTGTGATCCCTAGGCCGTCACTGTTCCTTGGCAGCCTCTGATGTTTTCCCAAGCAGCCCCTTGCTGGCAGCCTGTGCTAAGAGCCCAGCTCTGCCACTACTCCCGTGTGATATGGGTGGTAAAGTACCTCTCTCAGAAAACCACTGTGAGCAAAGAGAGGATGTGTGTAAAGCACGCAGCACATAGCATGACTCATATTAGGTATACAATACATGGAAGCTTTGAAAAACTTCATTAATTCATCAGCAAGGGTGTACAGAAAACATTCCAATATGAAGGACAGGCAGGAAAGAGCTTTGACTGTTTAAGGTGCAGAAAGGAGGCTCAGGGTGGTGAGGGAGCACTGGTGGGGGGCAATTTGGGTGGGGCCCAGGTCCCAGGGCAAGTGGGGAGTCACATGGTATTTGAATGGGCTGCCCTTCTGAGGGTAGTTAGTTGGCAGAGGTGAGGCCAAGTGATCCTGGTGAGAGATGCTGGGGCTATGGGCTTGTGAACACCCTTAGGCAGTTATACACCTCATGTGAATGTTGTGAGAAGCATCCTCACATCTCCCCAATCTTTATGGGTCACAACAAGAGAGAGCAAACGTCCATTTTATAGCTAGAGAAACTGAGTCTAAGAGAAGAGAAATGACTAACTTCTTTTAAAGCAAGACAGGGCAAGTTTTGCCCCTTGAGTAGGTGCTTGCTCGGGCCATCTCTCCATCCACTTTAGGGTATGAATACCAATTCTCCCCCTTCAGTCGAAGCTCAACTGAAATCTTTCCCCTCCTGGAAGTATTCTCTGGTCACCCCAACCCAAATGGGCTCATTTTCTCTGGCATTAGGTTTGTGTTTTAGATGGTCACGCTGATCATATATTACTTACAGCATTCTGTTCATCTAGCCATCCTTTTACCCATCCACCTACCCACCACCATCCATCCATCCACTTATCCAAAAGTCAGTAAGCCCAACTACGGGGCTGGTCCTGTGTCAGGCACTGGGCTGCTGGAGATGGTGCGGTCACCTCCATGGCTTAGAGTTGGAACCTCTGGTTATGGGTTGAACTGTGTCCCCCCAAAATTCACATGTTGAAATTGTAACTTCCAGTACCTCAGAATGTGACCTTCAAGGGTCACTGCAAATATAATTAGTTAAGAAGGGGTCATTAGGGTGGGTCCTAATCCAGCATGACAGATGTCCTTATAAAAATGGGGGGAGATTCAAAGAACAAAGATGGAAGTATTACGCTACTTCATTTCAAACTGTACTACAAAGCTACAGTAAGCAAAACAGTATGGTACTGGCACAAGACTGGATATATAGACCAAAGGAACAGAATAAAGAGCCCAGAAATAAACCAATGCCTGTATGGTCAATTATATATATGACAAAGGAGGCGAGAATAAAGGAGGAGAAGACAGTCTCTTCAGTGAATGGTACTGGGAAAACTAGACAGCTACATGTAAAAGAATGAAACTGAATAGATAACTGTCTTACACCAGACACAAAAATCAACTCAAAATGGATTAAAGACCTAATATGAGACCTGAAACCATAAAACTACTAGAAGAAAATATAAGCAGTAAACTCTTGAACATCAGTATTATAAATTTTTTTCTGGATATGTCTCCCCAGGCAAGAGAAGCAAAAGCAAAAATGAACAAGGGGAACTACATCAAACTAAAAGCTTCTGCACAACAAAAGAATTTCACACAAATAATCCAATTAAAAAATGGGCAGAGGACCTGAATAGACATATTTCCAAAGAAGATATACAAATGGCCAACAGATTCATGAAAAGATGCTAAAAATCACTAACCATCAGAGAAATGTATATCAAATCCCACAAACAGACAACACTTCACATCAGTCAGAATGGCTAATGTCAACAAGATAAGAAACAACAGGTGTTGGTGAGGATGGAGAAAAGGGAACCCTGTACACTGCTGGTGAGGTCACAGATTGGTGCAGCCACTCTGGAAAGCAGTATCTTAAAAGACTAAAAATGGAAATACCATATGACCCATCAATTCCACTTGTGGGAATCTACCCAAAGAAAGTAAAATCATCTACTTGAAAAGTATGTGCACTCCTATGTTTACTGCAGCATTATTTACAATAGACAAGATACGGACACAACTGAAACGTCCTTCAACAATGAATCGATAAAGAAGATGTGGTACATATATACAATGGACTGTTATTCAGGCATAAAAAGGAAAGAAATTTTGCTCTTTGCAACAACATGGATGGATCTATAGGGTTTTTTTTTAAGAACTAAGGCAGAGAAAGATGAAGACCATATGGTTTCACTTATATGTGGAATCTGAAAAACAAAACAATGAAACAGAAATAGAATCATAAACACAAAGAACAGATGGTTGGTTACCATAGGAGGGGCAAGTAAAATAGGTAAAGGGGATAAAGAGGCACAAACTTCAAATTCTAAAATAATTTAGTCAGAGGAATGGAAGTCCAGCATAGGAATATAGCTCATAATGTAACATCTTGGTATGGTGACAGACAGTAACTACAGGGAACATTTAGTAATGTATGTAATTGATGACTCACTAAGTTGTTCATCTGAAACCAATGTAATATTGTGTATGTATATAAACTATATTTCAGTTTTTTTAAATGGGGGGAAACTGGGACACAGGGATCAACACAGACACGCAGGGAGGCTGTCATGTAAAGATGAAGACAAAGACCGGGGCGATGCTTCAGATCACCTGTAAGCCACCAGAGAGGCCTGGAATGGATTCTTCCTCACAAACCTCACAAGGAAGCAACTCTGGACACCTTGGTCTCAGACTTCTGGCTTTCAGAACTGTGAAATAATACGCTTCTTCTGCCAAGTTTTTGGTACTTTGTTATTGCAGCCCTGGCACTAATACACTCTGGTAGGAGAGGGAAACCTATGTGAGCCCACCTGACCGGGACTGGAGGTGAGGTCAGTAATGGCTTCCTAGAGGAGGTGATGCCAAACTGAGCATTGAAGGATGGATAAGAGTTTATCACACAGAGAAGTCAGGAAAGAGCATTCTGAGCAGAGGGAAGAATATATGCAAAACTCAGGAGGCGGCAGGAGTGTATGTCAGTCACTCATCCTTTGACTTCCTTGAATTTCCCTACTGCCCAGTCTGCCGGAGCACCTGAGGCCTGGAAACCCATGCTAACATCCTTTGCTCCAAGACAATAGAAAAATAATTTTTACCAGGAGGCCCCATGGGCTCAGGCGGTAACATGCATCATTCTCATCAGCAGGGGGTGCTCACATAGTCATACCTACAAAAGAAGGGTGGCTGGGAAGGCAGCTCTGTGCTGGTGGGGGGCCTACAGGACACACACCATCCAGGGAGGACAGTCACTCGGTACAAGTACTTTATTTCAATACAATAGTGCCACACCAAAACTACAGTAGCACAAAACATAATAATACAAAAAATAGATTCCCTGCCCCAAGCCCCATGTCCACGTACCCACGGAGAAGCCAGCCCTACGGCTCTGCGGGCCTGAGGGGAGGGGGGTCTCTTGGAGGGCAGCTGCCCATCTCCTCAGCCTTCTTTGAAGTTCTGGAGGAGAACTGGGATACTTTGCTTCCACCCCTGCAGGGCCCAAGCCTCCCCCAGCACGCCCTGAACCAGTGAGTGCACTCCCTCTGGCTGGACCCTCAGCCCTAGGACAGGTGCTTCTGGCTGGGAGGGAATAGGCGTCCTGCCGACTGACACTTGAGGGAGGTGGCCCTCCATAGGGACGGCAGAGAGGCGAGGGTCCGGGAGAGGAGGTGCATGGAGGGCAGCAGGTGGGGAAAGCTTACCTCCATGCAGCAGGTGTGGTGGGCTGGTGGCTCTAGCTCCTTCAGCTCCTGTCTGACCTTCCCTTGGAAGAACTACCAGGCCTGCCACTTGGGGACCAGGGGCCACACCTGGAGGTCACTCCCCACACTCCTGTCCTGGCTCTGGAGCTGAGCTGCACTGGTGAGGCAGTTGCTGAGCTGTAAGGATTATGGCTTCCCGGGCAAGGCAGGTGCAGGTGGGAGTGGGGCCTGGCCAGATGGCCTGGATAGCCGGGATGGGAGAGCAGGTGGGCCCTGGCTGCTCTTGATCGGTCACAGGGGCCTGCTTCCCCAGAGGCCTCGAGTGGGCTACAATTAGCTCCATCCTCTAGTATTGTCCTGATTCAACCCAAGGGGCTGGGGGTGGATGGAGCCCAGGGCAAGTTCAGGGGTTCCTCAGCCTCCTGACCTCAAGGCCACTGACCTGCAGGCCAGAGCTCTGGGCTGCACCATGGGGCAGCTCTGTGGGCACTGGGCGCAGGGTTATGGCCTTGCGTTCCAGTCAGGACATCTGAAAGCCTCATGGCGAGGCCCTGCAGCCCCTGGTGGCAGCGGGGAGGAGCTGTCTCCTTGGGGTGGAGCTTGGGGCTGAAGCCTCAGATAAGGCACTAGAGAATGGAGGGTGGGGCTGGCTGCCGTCCTGGGAGCCAGGCCCAGCAGGTGGCAGAGGACCACTCCGAGCTCAGAGGGAGGATTGGGGCCCTATGGGAGGGGAGAGCTATTTTCTCTTTCCTCCTTCCCTTGGGGAAGAGAATTGGCAAGGCAGGCCCCGAAGTGGCTGGGATGGGAGAATCACTGCAGCGAGGCAACAGCCCCCAGGACAGACACTGGCAGCCAGAAGGGGGACGTTAGGAGGACAGCTACAGCACAGCAGAGAACATCTGGTGGGGGCGGCCTCGCAGGCCTCCTGTGCTCTGGATCCGGGGAGTGTGGGTGCCCCCAGATGGGGTCTGAAGGCCCCAACCTGGCCTCGTTCTGCTGCAGCCCTCAGTCCCCTGCTGCCACTTTGGGGATCAGACCTTCCTTGCTGGGGTTCCCGCCGTTGGACTCTGGGGTCAGAGGCAGGCAAGCTGCAAGGGGAGGTGCCGTGGGCTGGCCCTCCCGGAGCTGCCCCCCTCTCTGCCGGGAACCCGTTCAGTAGCTGGGGATGGCTGCCTTAGCCCGAGTGAGGAAGAGGGATGGGTAAATCCAGGGGGCTTCCCTTGTCCACAGGTTATTTAGAAAAACAGAACATAATAAATATACCAATCTTTTCCCTTAAAAATAAGTTTTAAATGCATTATTTCCCTGAAGATTTCCAGTGTATTCCACAATGTTTAAAAAATAGTTTCCCCAAAAATATATCTTTAAAGCATTTGACACAGTGGCATTTGTGGTGTATCTGGCGCTGGATGTGGGTGGGGGCTGTGTCCCTTTACCTTTGTTGGTACGGGGCCCAGAGCTGGTGAGCAACCAGCCTGACACCCAAATGCCCATTAGAGTTGACACACGTGTGCTGGGACGGCAGGGTCTTCACAGGGGATCGAACCTCGGACTACGTTGAGAGCACACACAGTAGGCTCGGTTCCAGCTGAAAACCCTCGGGTGTGGGGTGGGGAGGCCCTGGGGGGCCAGGGGGCAGCCTTGTTCCCGCCCCAGGGGCTCGTCCTCAGCGCCGCCCCCTCCTCTGTCTTGGCTCTTGGTG
Source organism: Manis pentadactyla (assembly GCF_030020395.1). Lineage (NCBI taxonomy): Eukaryota > Metazoa > Chordata > Mammalia > Pholidota > Manidae > Manis > Manis pentadactyla. Next base: position 15,412,074 of record NC_080022.1, read on the forward strand.
CCCCGCCCCTCACCAGACTTCACACTTGTGCTGAGGGTTCATGGGCGAGCCAGGAGGGCACTGGAAGTGCTCGGAGAACTCCTTGGAGTTGGAGACAGAGCCGATGACCCGGAAGCGGGAGGGGCTGTGAGGGTCAGTGATGAGGCCTTCGTGGGAGCTCTCGGGCGTGCGGACCGAGCACCAGACCTTTGTGAGGCAACAAAGTAGGGGCCGGGTCACTGGGGGGCCCTGCGGCGGCCAGGCTGCCCCGTCCACGCGCCCCCACCCGGTTCTGAGACGCCCGGGAGTCAGGAAGATCTGCCCAGCAGGTAAGGAAGAGACAGTGGGCGGCAGTGTTCCCCACCCCTGCCTCCACTGTGGCAGTCGGCCCTGTCAGTCAGTCGGCCCTGTCGGTCGGCCCTGTCAGTCAGTCGGCCCTGTCGGTCAGCCCTGTCAGTCCCAGGCATCTGCATTAAATTTCACCTGAACAAAGGATTCTGCCCCCAAACCAGTTTGAAGACCTCAGCCTGAGTGCAGACCACTCACTTCCTGGGCAAGAGAAACCGGCTAAGGGCCTGGCAGCTCTGGACACCAACAGAAGGCTGTACACTGAACACCAACTCAAAGGATAACTTGGGGCATCTTGAGTTTAAGAAATTTTTAGAACCTTAGGAAAAGAAGGGTCCTTAATGATTACCTTGTCCTCTCATCTACCTGATGTGGAAACCTTTTTAATAGCATTTTTGGCCCTTCCTCGACTCTAATGACAGGAAGCTCGGATTCTCACAGGGTGGATGACCTGTGGACGGTCCATGGAGCTGCAAGGTTCTCAAACAGGGGGAACTTGCCGCTTGGCCCTCAGAGCCCTGGAACATCAAGATGGCAGCATGCATCTAGGTTTGGCGTTGTTTCCTATAATGAACTCACCTGTGCAAACCCCAGGAAGAAGAGCTGGTTATTGGTGAGACCCAAGGTGGGCAAAGTCTGCTCAGCCCCGTTCTTCTTCACCCAGTTCTGGTAGGCCTGGCAGGAGAGAAAGCAAAGCCCGGGGTTCCCGTGATGTAGGAGCAAACAGGGCTGCAGTGGGGGACTGGCGTGGGAGAGATCGGGAAGCTCTGTTGGGGCAGAGACTGGTTTCTGGGGTCCGGGCCTCAGCTCTCTGATGGCCCAGCTCAGCCTGGAGGAACCGTCTTCTTTACTACACTCATTCTTCATTTTATCCGCACCTCAAATTGTCTTATCTGTTTAACTACGTAGGGACTTCCTTTCCCCTCCCCTGCCCGCTGACACTATGATGTGAGCTTTATGAGAGCAGGACCCCCATCTATCCTGTCACAGAGACTCCAGTGCCTAAAACGGTACATGGTGGGGAGAAGGCCTGCAGTATATTTTCACTTACTAATGGACTCTAGGCAAGTCACAGAATGTTTCTGGGCTCAGTTTCCTCATCTGTGAAATGGGGGTGGTGACCCCTAATTGTAAGGTGGGTGGGGGTCCTGAGCACAGAGCCTGGCACGTAAGGCCTCAATAAATGGCACCCCATGGCACCCCTGCTCTCCCCACCACCACGAGGAAGCTCTGTGCTGCTCTGAGAGCGGCCTCCCTCTGTTCTCTCGCAGCCTCTGTTTCCTCTCCTTCCAACTCAGCCAACATTTCTGAGGGCCACTCCGGCTCAGGCCTACGCCCACATTGTCTGTGCCATTGTGCTAACACCCCAGTGATGCCGGGGTTAGGAAGTCACAGCCAGGCACACCGAGGCCCAGTTCAGCTGAGTGACTCACTCCAGAGCCAGGACTGGAGCGCAGAACTGACTCGGACCAGTGGCCCTCTTTGCTCCTTCCTGAACTAGCATGGCCTCCCCTGCAAAATGCAAGCACAGGCTGGTCTTCAGGTGGGTCCAACCCAGGCCCGCTCCTGTGCCTCAGTCAGGCCGGACTCGAGCGGAAAGCCTGCGTGTGCCGGGCCCTGGGCGAGGTGCTCTCGCAGACACACAGCCTCAACCTGAACTCGCTGCCCCTGTTCATGCAGGAAGAAGCTGGAGCTCACAGAGCAGCTGCAGCTGGCCCCAGCTTGTCTGTACCGACGCTTTCCCGAGAGGGCATCTGGACAGACCCAGGCCTGGGCCCGGCTGTGGTGGGGAGTGGACCTCTCACCCGATAGGCCGCCTTGAGGCCCCCGTTATCGGCAATGTTCTCCCCAAGGGTGTGCCGGCCGTTCACCGGCTCCCCGTTGACGCTGTAGTTGCTGTACTGGCCCACCATGCACTCGGTCTGCTGCTTGAAAGCCTCCACCGACGAGTTCTTCCACCAGGGCCGCAGGTTGCCGTCCTTGTCGTACTCGCGTCCTGCAGGGTCAGAGGAGGCGCCGGGTCAAGGGGAAGAAGAGGCAAAGCCAGAACCTGGTGCTGCTTATGCGCCTCTCCTCCCAGTGGGCAGTGGGTTCGCATGTCTATCGTCCACCTACCCACCGGCTCTGGGGAGATGCTGCCGGTCCGAGTGCTAAGCAGCCAACACAGGCATAGGGGCTGGGTGGGCGGGGGAGAGAGGACGGCGGACGGTGGTGCAGGCAAGGATGTGCGGGTTTCGGTGGAGCGGGGTCCCTGTGAGGCTGACTGAGGGCCTGCGACTGAGCCCAGAAGGGCTAATGGAGTCAGCAGCTCTGCGGTCACAGGACAGGCCTCAGCCTCTAAGGTCCTGCCTCTCCCTCTTGGGTCTTGGGGTCCGCAGGCAGGAGGGAATGAGGAGGATTCTGGACGTTTGTTGGTGAGGAGGGGACTGACTGCAACTCCCCTGAGTGTGTGTGGCCAGACCAGAGAAGTCTGCTCTCCCTGCTGAACACTAATACCCACCCCGAGTCCTGGACAACCCCAGGGGCAGGGTGCCCACTGATCTGATGCAGTCCTCAAAATCACCAGGTGAGGCTGGAATCATCAAGCCCATTTTACAGACAAGGAAATGGAGGCTTGGAGAAATGGTGGGACTTGCAAAACCATATAATCGGCAGGAGGCAGAGGCAGGATTTGAACCGAGTTCCATCTGTCCCCAAGGCTAAGACACTTGGAAGGGAGTGGAGCAGAAGCAGAAGCAGTGGGGCCAGGAAGCTGATGGGCCCTGTCGAAAGGGGACTCCATGGAACCCATACCTTGGTCATCGAAAGCATGAGTCAGCTCATGGCCCACGACGACGCCAATGCCACCAAAGTTTAAGGCCCTGGAGGGGAGGACACAAAAGTGAGGGCAGTGCCACAAGGGGCCGTCACTTCTCGGCCCAGAGACACAGAGGGGTCCCGTGGGGCTCTGTGGGATGTGACTGCAGTCTGGGTCTCCAGCCAGGCCCCGGAAGCCAGCCGGAGGCTGAGCGAATCGGCTGTGGTCAGCCTGTGTCCGAGGCTCACCACGCACTATGCTGGGTGCTCCACAGGGCCGCTCTGTTCCCTTGGGTCATCTCAGAAGAGTTAGGTACTAGTAACTAACTCAGCATCTGAGCAAAACACGGCTTGGAGGGGGTCCAATCCCTTTGTCCAAGGGCCCCAGAGTCAGCAAAGGGCAGACCTGGGATTTAAACCAAGGACCACGTGGATTTCCTTTATGAGACAGTGCCCTCACACTCCCTGCTCCCCAGCTGCGACTGCTGTACAACACTGATAGAGGGGCACTCCCCTATGCAGGGCTCCGGACAAACGCCATGCCCCTACGTTCCCACTGTGTAGGGACTTCCAGATCCCAGAGACCCCTGGAGGGAAGCAGAGAGAGGAAGGACCTTTGCGATTTCTGTGCAAATCCCAAGCTACCTGGGCCAGTGGGGCACAGAGCACCCAGGGATACTGGCTGGAACGTGGTCAGCTGTGGGCCACAGGGCTGGGCTGAGTGGGGGTCCACTGAGGGGCAGGGGGAGATGGGGCGAGAGTACCAGCAGCATCCTACTTGGGGGAGGAGCGGGTGTAGAATGGTGCCTGCAGGATCCCAGCTGGAAACACAATCTCGTTCTTGGTGGGTGAATAGTAGGCGTTCACCATGGGTGGGGTCATGCTCCACCTACAAGCAACACACATGTGAGAGCTCAGGCACGCTGGTGGGACAGTCCATCCAGAGGCATCAAGAGCCTTAAAAATGTGGATTCCCCTTGACCCCATGCCCAAGGACATCCACAGAAGGGTTGTTTTTGAGAGGGGAAAACCAGAAAACACCCAAATGTCTACAAGGAAGGGATCATTTAAATCTGACATCATACCACACAGTGGAACACTTAGGTTCTTACAAAAAGCCACATGGATCACATGGAGCTATATGGTCATCGGTGATTAAGCTCGAAATGTATCTATGAGCAGTTACCAAAGTGTGATCTATGGACACCTGGTGGGGGCGGGTTCTCAATTCCCTTCTAGGGAGTCTGTGAGGTCAAAACTATTTTCATAATAATATGAAGATGTTATTTGCCTTTCCCTGAGTTGACATTTGCACTGACGATGTAAAAGCAACAGTGGTAAAACTGCTGGAGCCTTAATAGGAATCAAGACACTGGCACTAGGTGTTCAAATGGCCACTGTGTTCTTCACAAGAAAGAAAAAAACCATTTCACTGAAGAACATTCTTGATGAAGTAGCATAATTATTGATTCATGACATCTAGAGCCTTGAGTGCAAGTGGGGCCAAAAGGGAAGCACACAGAGGCCCACTCCCCACCGCACGGAACAGAGACCCACTCCATGGACCACCATTTGAGCTGGAGAGAGTGACTGACAACATATGGCACTTCAGACTTGGGGATCTGGCAGATACTGTCTTGGAAATGAATAAAGGTAGCTCATCACCTCAAGGAAAACAAATGACACCACTTGTTACCAATGATAAAAATGCAAGGTTTCAAAAAGAAAGTGACGTTTCTAGCAAAAGTTAAAATTTTGAGGAACCTCTGTTGGCCACTGTAAACCTGACAGGTTCCCAACACTTCAAGACTCTTCTCATTAGGTTAGCAGTGAAAGGAACAAATACTTATTTCTGGGCATACTGTATAATGAATGTATCACTGTTTGGAAGGTAAGTACAACTTGGTGGACCATTGTTCTCCAAATGACCAATGCGTGATGTTACAAAATTGTGCACGAGTAAAAGATCCATTCTATGAGTAGGACAGACTGACTGATTTTAGTGTAACGGAGTATGAAAAGTTCAAGGATATGGTTTCAGATTCTACAGGCAATGAACCTTTAAGAAATTACCACTTGTTGAGTTTTTGATAGAGTATCAATGAAGAATGTGTTTAAGTGTCAGAAAACACTATTGAGATATCCTTCCCTCTTCCAGCTATAAATCTGTGTAAGGCTAGATTTTCTTTATATATTTCAAAACAATACACGGTAACAGATTGAATGCAGAAACAGATATGAGAACCCAGCTGTCTTCTATTAAGCCAGACTTGAAAGAAATCTGCAGGAAGTAAAACAATACCTCTCTTCTCACTAAACTTAAAAAAAAAAAATTTCTTTTTATAAAATTTGCATAAGAAATGATATAACCTCCACAAACAAAAAAAGCTCTTTGGGGTCTAACAGTTTTTCACAGTGTAGAAGGGACCCTGATGGTACATTAGCAATAAAATATTTGGCCTCTCAATGATTTTTCTTGTGTGGAAGAGAAGGACCAGTAAGGAGTAGAGAGAGACAGAAACTAGACAGCCACTCTGCCTCCTCCAGGGAGCCCTCAGAGATATATTAAGGGGTGCCTGAAGCCACAGAATGAGAAATTGAAAACATTTATATTCTAATAAGCATGGATATGTCAATGAGTAGGAGACAATATTTAAATAAAAAATTGTAAGCGACATTAAAAGACTTTAGATAAATTCGGAACCTTGTGGCAGTACCTATGCCATATTCTGGAGATAGAAGACTGCCTTCCTATGCGTTGAAGGGATACCCTGGTGGAAGATGGGAAACTTAACAGGAAACAGAGATGTTCAGACCCCTGTTGTCCACAAGAGGGCACCAGAGGCAAGGAGAAGTTGCATTAACCTTTTGGTTAGATTTATTCTGTGGTTTTAAGGGCATGGTGGGAGCTTAGCCTGAGAACTAGTACTAGGCGGACTATATCTTAGACTGTCAAAAAAACCAGATACTAAGTCTCACTCCAGATTATTTTAAGAAGGTCTGGGGGACAGGCCAGGAAACTAAATGTTAAAAGTTCTGATGTGCAGTGAGGTTGGGAACCACAGCTGTTGGGGGTCCACCCAGCATCTTCCCTAGCCGAGGGCCTCTTCTGTGCCAGACACTCCCCAGAAATTCTCAAACTTGACTGTCACACTAGCTCCTCCCATTCTATCTGTTTACAATGAAGCTAAAGCTCCAAATGCTGAAGTGGAGGAGCTGGCATGTGATGCCAAGTCCACTCAACTCCGGAGGCCAGGTACTCTGCCAAGGGGCTGGGTGCTGGGCGCACACAGACTAGGGGCGAATCCCAGCCCCTGGCTGGGCAACACTTCCTGGGCCCTTGGTTCTTACCTGAAAAGTGGAATAACAACAACCCACTCCTTAAACAGTTATATCTGGCACATGGTATGTGTGCGAGCTCAGCCCAGGGCACCCCTGTGTGCTGGGAGCCGGCACCTTCCCAGCAGAGGCCCAGGGACTCACTGGTCTCTGTTGGGAGCTTTCCTGAGCTGGTCAGCAGTGACCCTCCACGAGAAGTTGAAAAACCGCATAGCGTTCTCGAAGTAGAGGTCTGGAACGGCGGTGTACTGGGCAAGAGAAAGCAAAGCCACAGGATCAGAACGCGACCAGGATGGGAGACATCTCTGCTCCTCAAATGCCAACTGAGAAACTGAGGCCCTACATGGTAAAGGGGTCGGTCTGCAGGTCAGCGGCTAGAAGGGAGGCTCGGGGCTGCAGGCTTGGGCTTTGCCCTCGGCCCTCGCTCCGCTGGGGCCTGGCACTCTCTCCTCAAGAACACACTGAGAGCTTCACCCACAGCCTCCCAGCACCCGGCAGTGTCACGGGGCTAAAGGAGGCCCCTGGGCCTTCAGCAGGAAGTAGCCCCAGTACTGTCCAGCAGAACTCTCTGTGGTGATGGACATGTCCTGTGCCTGCGTGGTCCAATAGGGTGGGTGTTACCCACATGTGGCTACTGAGCAGTTCAAATGTGGCCAGTGAGGCTTTTAGATTTAATTTTAATTGATTTAGAGTACTTAAATAGCCATCTGTGGCTAGGAACTACCAGAGTAGACAGCACAGATCTACCGATCATAAATCAAGCTAGGATCTATGTGAAATGTCAGGGGACAGGCATTATTGAAAATGGTCCTCACCACTCAGCCCAGCCTGTCAGCTCTCTTCAGGTGCAAGGCTCTCCCTTAGATCGGCTCCAGAGCTTTCTGGCTTCTGTCAGGGCTCTGGTAAAATGCTGGGCCCGTGGGGGCAGGACTGATCCTGTGCGCTCTGCCTGGGCTGTCTCCAGGAGGCCCAGGATCTTGAATCAAGACACCCTGGAGCATCTTAAATTACTCTCAAGGAAAAAGGCTGCAGAATGAGTCCCATATATTCAGAAGTAATTTTCTTAGGTTTTAAATATAAACATGATAAGAAGTTGTCATAATTGCATAGATATCTGAAGTCACAAATTTCAATCACAAGAAGATATGAAACTTCATCTTTCAGGGCAGAAGCACAATCCATTTAAAGAGTGATCTGCCAAATGATCTAACCTCCAGGGATTTGTCAACTAGCCTTGTTGCCTAAATTAAGCTTAAACGTGCATTTGGGATTTAGGTTACTTGTTTTCCATTAGCATTTCAAGGACCAAGTGAAAAGTCCAGGTTTCTCAGGGAAGGTAGGGGGAGGACCCAAGAATTGGAGGCAACTCAGGGGACTAGGAGGAGGAGTAGGGCTCCACTCTTCTCCCCACCCCCACTGATGTTTTAGGGACACCACTTCTCTGTGCACCTCATAGGAGCTGCTTGCCTTCATTGTTTCCCACTCTTTAAATGGAGCTAACCACTTTCAACAGGGCACATGGTCTCTGGCTGGCCCAGGAGAGGGAGACCAGGGAATAGCTTCCTTTTGCCTGATCCATCTCCAGACCCCACACACCAGCATCTTGAGCCATGCTGACCATTGTGGTGCCCCACAAAATCCCATCAGACTCAGCCTGCCTCTGTTCTTTCCAAGTGGGGCCTCCCAGGGGCATTTGGGAATGCAAAGGGGCAGGGTGGGAGCCACTCACGTCATTGAACACTTTGTCGAGCTCCTTGGGTTCCATGATAAAGTTGGGGTAGCCTATCATGTTGTAGATTGCATCTGCCTGGACAGGAGAGATACAGAGGACAATGAGCACCCAGCAATGCTGGCCAGTATCAGCGTCTAGGCCAGGCTCTTCCCCACTCAGGGTGGTCACATGTCTTTCTGGAAAGATTCCTCTCTTACTTAACCTCTGCTTATCCTTTGGATCTCTGCTTAAATATCACTTTCCAGGGGAAGTTTTTCCTGACCAACACCGACTGGATTGCATGTGATCCTTTACTGTCTGTTAGACATGTCATGTTTCCCAGCATTTTCCCTGGTACCCTTAGTCATTAATGCAATCGTGTTCAAGGCAGTCCCTCCATCCTGCTGAACTGTTCACTTCCCGTGGCAGGTCAGCACCCGTGCCGTGCTCTTCAGATAACACTTGTCTCTCCTCAATCCACCCTCCACTGTCTGGCTGCTGCCCTCTGCACATGAAGCCTCTATAGCTCCCTTCAACCACCTGGCCAGCCTTACCTTTTCCTTGGCTGATTTACGAGTGTCTTCATCCATCCACTTCAGGGTGCTCAAGCTTTCCTCAAATGCCTTCTTGATCTCCAGGATTATCTCGCTGGCCTGAGGAGACAGAAGCTGAACCAGTAAGGTCTGGGCCCTGGGCAGGCACCACAAGCAGAAGAACGATGCTGGTCCGGGGACTAAACTCAGGTCTCGGCTCAAAGCTCCTAGGTGCTGGGCTGGGAAGGGCAGCCTTAGCCATGCTTCCCCCACCTTGCTCCTCAGACACTAAAATCCTGTAAGACAAGACTGGACCTTCATAAACAGGGCTCCAGGGTCAAATATGCTTAGCACAAGCTTTGGGAAAGCTGTAAATATCTCTTTGCTTTGGTACTTTCCAGAGTCTTAAATATATAACATGCACTGTGATTCCTTCTGGAGAGTGCTTGAAAATGTAGCCTTTCAGACATATTGGACAGAATTCCTTTTTGATAGATTGGGCTTTAAAATCTGAAGAGCTTGAGCTTCTGAGAAGCTGCCCTTAGGCTCTAGATGAATGGCCATTCCTGAGGACAAGTACGTCACAGGAAGACCTGGAGGCAGAAGATTCTAGAGCAGGGAAGGTGGAGTCTTGAAGCAGAAAGAGCAGAGGGGCTGACGGGCAGCCAGAGCTCACCACACAGGTTCTGCATCAGCTGCTCAAAGGCAAGTCACGTAATAGATTTGAGTCACTGTTTGCCATCCTTTGGAGATAATATCTACATAATTAATAATAGTAATAAAAACCATTACATAGAAGAAATGGACAACTTTCTAGAAAAATGCAGCCTTCTAAGACTGACTCAGGAAGAAACAGAAAATTTGAACAGACCAATTACCAGCAATGAAATTGAATCGGTAATCAAAAAACTACCCAAGAACAAAACTCCCGGGCTAGATGGATTCACCACTGAATTTTACCAGACAATTTAGAGAAGACATAATAGCCATTCTCCTTAAAGTTTTCGAAAAAATAGAAGAGGAGGGGATACTCCCAAACTCATTCAATGAAGCCAGCATCACTATAATACCAAAACCAGGCAAAGACACCACAAAAAAAGAAAATTACAGACCAATATCCCTGATGAACATAGATGTAAAAATACTCAACAAAATATTAGCAAACCGAGTTCAAAAATACATCAAGAGGATCATACACCATGATCAAGTGGGATTCATCCCAGGGATGCAAGGATGGTACAACATTTGAAAATCCATCAACATCATCCACTGTATCAATAAAAAGAAGGACAAAAATCACATGATCATCTCCACAAATGCTGAAAAAGCATTTGACAAAATTCAACACCCATTCATGATAGAAACTCTCAACAAAATGGGTTTGGAGGGCAAGTACCTCAACATAATAAAGGCCATACATGACAAACCCACTGCCAACATTATACTTAACAGAGAGAGGCTGAGAGCCTTTCCCTTAAGATCGGGAACAAGACAAGGATGCCCACTCTCTCTGCTTTTATTCAACATAGTACTGGAGGTCCTAGCCATGGCAATCAGACAACACAAAGAGATAAAAGGCATCCAGATTGCTAAGAAAGAAGTCAAACTGTCACTGTTTGCAGATGACATGATACTACAGATAAAAAACCCTAAAGAATCCACTCCAAAACTACTAGAATATCTGAATTCAGCAAAGTTGCAGGATACAAAATTAATACACAGAAATCTGAGGCTTTCCTATACACTAACAATGAACTAATAGACAGAAATATCAGGAAAACAATTCCATTCACAATTGCATCAAAAAGAATAAAATACTTAGGAATAAACCTAACCAAGGAAGTGAAAGACCAATACTCTGAAAACTACAAGACACTCAAGAGAAATTAAAGAGGACACTAACAAATGGAAACTCATCCCATACTCTTGGCTGGGAATAATTAACATTGTCAAAATGGCCATCCTGCCTAAAGCAATCTATAGATACAGTGCAATCCCTATCAAAATACCAACAGCATTCTTCAACGAACTGGAACAAATAGTCTAAAATTCATATGGAACCACAAAAGACCCTGAATAGCCAAAGCAATCCTGAGAAGGAAGAATAAAGCAGGGGGGATCTCACTTACCAACTTCAAGCTCTACTACAAAGCCATAGTAATTAAGACAATTTGGTAGTGACATAAGAACAGACCCACAGACCAATGAAACAGAACAGAGAGTCCAGATATTAACCCAAGCATATATGGTCAATTAATATATGATAAAGAAGCCATGGATATACAATGGGGAAATGACAGCCTCTTCAACAGCTGGTGTTGGCAAAACTGGACAGCTACATGTAAGAGAATGAAACTGAATTACTGTTTAACTCCATACAAAAAAGTAAACTCAAAATGGATCAAAGACCTGAATGTAAGTCATGAAACTATAAAGCTCTTAGAAGAAAACATAGGCAAAACTCTCTTGAATATAAACATGAACAACTCCTTCATGAACATATCTCCCCAGGCTAGGGAAAAAAAAGCAAAAATGAACAAGTGGGACTATATTAAGCTGAAAAGCTTCTGTACAGCAAAGGACAACATCAGCAGAACAAAAAGGCATCCTACAGTATGGGAGAATATATTCATAAATGAGATATCCAATAAGGGGTTGACATCCAAAATATATAAAGAGCTCATGCACCTCAACAAACAAAAAGCAAATAATCCAATTAAAAAATGGTCAGAGGAGCTGAACAGACAGTTCTCCAAAGAAGAAATTCAGATTACCAACAGACACATGAGAAGATGTTCCATACTCCTAATCATCAGATAAATGCAAATTAAAACCACAATGAGATTTCACATCATACCAGTTAGGATGACCACCATCCAAAAGACAAACAACAACAAATGCCGGCGATGATGTGGAGAAAGGGGAACCCTCCTACACTGCTGGTGGGAATGTAAATTAGTTTAACCATTGTGGAAAGCAGTATGGAGGTTCCTCAAAAAACTCAAAATAGAAATACCATTTGATCCAGGAATTCCACTTCTAGGAATTTACCCTAAGAATGCAGGATCCCAGTTTCAAAAAGACATATGCACCCCTATGTTTATCACAGCACTATTTACAATAGCCAAGAAATGGAAGCAACCTAAGTGTCCATCAGTAGATGAGTGGATAAAGAAGATGTGGTACATATACACAATGAATATTATTCAGCCATAAGAAGAAAACAAATCCTACCATTTGCAACAACATGGATGGAGTTAGAGGGTATTATGCTCAGTGAGATAAGCCAGGCAGAGAAAGACAGGTATCAAATAATTTCACTCATCTGTGGAGTATAAGAACAAAGCAAAAACTGAAGGAACAAAACAGCAGCAGAATTACAGAACCCAAGAAAGGACTAACAGTTACCAAAGGGAAAGGGACTGTGGAGGGTGGGAGGGAAGAGAGGGATAAGGGGATTAAGGGGCATTACGATTAGCACACATAATGTAGCGGGGGCACGGGGAAGGCAGTATAGCAGAGAGAAGACAAGTAGTGACTCTATAGCATCTTACTATGCTGATGGACAGTGACTGTAATGGGGTATGTGGTGGAGACTTGATAATGGGGGGAATCTAGTAACCACAATGTTGCTCGTGTGATTGTATATTAATGATACCATAAAAAATTACAATAATATAATAGCTACCATTTAATGAGCCTTATTTTGTGTCAGGTGCTCTTTATGTGTGGTATCTCATCTGATCTCCCTCTATGGGATGGGCACTGCCTCCTCCAGGTGGAGGGTGATGTGAGGATACTGTCCCAAGTCGCCCACCCAACCAGGAAGTGCTGGATCCGGGGTCTGAGCTGGGGTCTGGCCATCTGTGTGCACTTAGCCTGTCACCCTCCGGGCCAGAGCTGTTCTGCTAACATTACCTCGCCGGGTCCTTTATAGCCCATGGGGTTAGAGATAGGAACAAGTTCTCTGTGTGGCCATGAGGGTTAAGCCGGATGATACAGATAAGGTACCTAGCTGTCAAGTTCACCAGGGGCCCTCGTGTGCGTGAGGTCATAGTCTCTGTCCAAGGGGGGCACTTACTATGTTCTTGCTGTCCTCGGCGAAGGTCGCTTTGACAAACATGGGGCCCAGCGCGAAGCCTAAGTTGTTTTCCGTGTCGCTCACACAGAACTTCCAGCGAGGAAGACATGTCTAGAAAACACAGGACGGAAGTTACTTAGCCCCAGTCCTTTTTCTTCCCACCCTGTTTGGGAGGTCACACCAGCTGGGGCCTGTGCTTCCTTCCAGAACTTCAGAGAGACCTCTTCCGACCCAGTGGAAGTTATTTTAGGCACTGGACCAAGAGGCCACAGAATATCCCTCAACGCCACATTCACTATTTCCCGAATGTCGGGCTCTGTGCACAGCGCTTCCCAAACAGCACCCCATCGAGCCGTCAGAACGAACCTGGGAGGCAGGGATGACAGGCCTGACAGATGAGGAGACAGAAACCAGCAAGGGGAAGTCACTGGTCCCTGGCCCCGTGGTGAGGAGTGTTACTGCGGCTGAACTCCACCAAGCCCGACCCCACGCCCATCCCGTCTTGCCCTGCCTCCTCGAGGAGCCTTGGAATCCTGGTCACAGAGAACCTTGGGAAGTTCCCTGCCCAGCCTGAGCACAGAGAGACCTTCCCAAAAGGCCAGGACCCCAACCCCACAGGAAGCCTCCTAGCGAAGAACGGGCACAGTGACACTGCAGGGCTTTACATGTTCACCTGTCCTTGGCCTCACCCACAAGCCCACTGGCCCTGGAACAGGCGCCCCGGGGGGCTGCAGCCTCAGGGAGTCTGTGCCCCTGCCCCAGCAGCTCTCTGGGAACAGAGACAAGTGGTGGCCCTGCTCCTGTCAACCCCCCATGCTGCACAGGAAGTGGAGTCCTCTGAACTCTGAAGAACAGGTGGTAAAAACCAGCCGGGCTCAAGAAAGCCTGCTTTCTAATAGCCTTCAACTAAAAAACAGCCCAAATGCCCATCAGCAGGCAGGTGGATAAATAAAATATGGTATTTTTATACAACAGCACGCGACTTGGCAACAAAAAGGAATGAATTACTGATATACACAACCTAGATGAACCCCACAGCCATCATCTGAGCAAAAGAAGCCAGCCACAAAAGACAGAGCATATGGTCCCCTCTACACCCACCTGGGGGTGCGGGACTGGGGAGAGGATGGAAAGGGGGAGGAGGGAGCTTTCTGCTCAGAGGACACTGGAAAAATAAATGGCTGATGTGATGTTCTCTATCTTGATCGGGTGGTAGTCACACAGGTGACTTCATCTGTCAAAACTCACTGCACTGTGTACTTACTGTATGTTATTACTGTATATGTATGTACTTACTGTGTATTATTACATTATAATGTATGTAAATGATACCTCAGTTACAGAAATTTCTTCTAGGCAAGAAGGATGAAAGGAAGTAATAGGTGCCAGCCTTCTCCAACTTTAGCAGCCCAGATTCCTAAGCTTTCACACTCATGTGTCCATTCAGATGCCTTCCCCACCCCCAACCCCATGTCCACCCCTCCTCAACTTCAAGGCCAAGGGCTGGATACAGGCTGTGCTTAGACCTGGCTAAGGCTGAGCAAGTAGGGGGTCAGGAGCAGGCGGAGGCCCCAGGCTGTGGGGGCTGAACCGTGGCCAATTCCTACTCACCGTCTTCTCAGGAGATTCTTGGCATAACCCATTCATTCATGCGTGCATTCATGAACTGATTCCCAGAGATCCCTGAGCAGCTACTCTACACCCTGAATGTGCTAGGCCTTTGGGACCAAGAGATGATGGCCAGGACCCTTAGGGGGCTCAGTTGAAGCGTCCAGAACAGCCAGGGGGAGAGACAGACCCACACCAAGAATAGGCGCAGCAGCTATGATAGCAAATGCTTCTCGAGTGTTTGCTGGCCACTGGGCTCTATCCCGTATGATCCTCATAACAGCCCACAAGGTGGGTATTCTGCGTGCTCCTTTTACAGATAAAGAACGTGGTGTGGAATGCTTTAGCCTTTAGAACAGATTTTGTGGGGATCCCCTTATGTGATCCCAGACAATCCTCTGGTAAGCAGAGCAGGGATACACTCCCCCTTTGCACAGATGGGAAGATCGAGCCCCCTCCTCCAAGGCCATGTGGTATTTCAAACTCAGATCTTCTCATCCAGAGTTTGGTGCTGCTTCCTTATGCCACGTTCCCTCTCTGTAAGGATGGACAACTGGACACTCTACCCAGTTCACAGTTTGAAAGTGTTTTGTCAAATGGTGGAAGTCAGGAATGATCTTAAACAACAGATGAGAAAACTGAGGCTCAGAGAGGTACAAGGTCTCCCCGAGGTCACACAGCTGGGATGTGGCTTTGAGTTGTGCTGGACACAAGCTGGACAGACCTGGCCTGGACCCAGAAGGAGCTACAGTCGGGGTGGGGAAGACTGAAGAATGAAACATGAATGAGCAGCACTCTCAGCCCCTCAGCCCTGGGGCACCTAGCGAAGCCCCACCTCCCCTGGCAGAGCCCCTCACCTCCAGGGTCTCCCAGCTGCCCTGGATTCTGCCAAGGCCTCTCTGTGCCCCGATGGCCCTCGGCGCCCATGGTTAGAGCTGCACTCTGCACTTTGAGCCTGGCCCAGGGAAGCTCACTTGTTCCAGTTATCTATTTATAATTGTGGTAAAATACACATACGATTTACCTTCCTAAACCACTGTAAGTGTACAGTGTCCAGTAGTGTTAAGTATATTCACATAGCTGTAAAACCAATCTCCAGAAATTTTCATCTTGCGACTCTGACACTATCCCTTAAACAGCTCCCCATTCCGCCCTCACTGCTCCCAGCCCCTGGCCAGCACCAGGAAGCTCTGTTTTCAGTGTTGGTTCTCACAGGTCAGAGACTGAGCAGTGCAGAGCTGCGAGGAGTGCGCTGTGGAGTCAGAGAGCCCGCTCCCCACTTAAGAGCAACAAGTCCCTTCCCCTCGCTGAGCCTTGGTTTCTGCATCTGTAAAATGGGATGGTGATAACAGTTCCTAACACACACAGCTGCTGTAGGAACTTGGCAAGGTAATGCCTATAAAAGGCAAACATCCAGTAATTATATACTTATTATTATTATTATTAGCGAGTAGCTGAAGCTGCTGGAAAGTTGCAGTCATCTATACCTGGATGTGAATTTGAGCTTGGCTGCTTCCTTGTTGGGTGACTTGGGAAATCCCTTTGCTTCCCTGAGCCTCAGTTTCCTCATCTGTATCCTAGGGGGTGAGCCACAATGCAGGTATATACTCCACACAGAGCTGTCACCCTGCTTATCGTCCTGGTCACAGACGAGTGCTCATGAGGACAGAGTCCATGCCTTGTCACATCTGTGACCCAGCAGCTCACACCTGCAGGTGGGGCAGGAAGGCGGGTCAACAGGCAGGGCGGCCAACTCTTCCCCGTGTCCTTCTCTGCGGGGCAGGGCTGGCTCTCATGGCTGAGGCCCCAGCGTGTCTGGGAAGCCCCTTGTCAGGAGCTGGACTTGTTCGCAGCCACCCTCTCCCTCAGTTCCTCCTTCCTGACAGAGGTGGAGGTATGTGGAGATGGGACAGAAAAGGAACTTTTCCCAGGGTGAACCCAGGGCTGGAGGCAGGCGCCCACCCGCTGCCACCCTCCACCAGTCCTTATCAGATGGCCCACTCCCTGACCACTGGGAAGGGCCAGGGGGCAGGGTCCAGCTGGAGCTGCTGCCAGTCCTCTGGGGTCTTGCGAGCTGCTGTGCTGGGTGGGGCCAGCAGCATGTGCTGGGGGGACTTGGCACCCCAGTCTCTACTGCTCTGTAGCTGGGGCCCTGGCTTGGTGTATTACACCAGCACATAAGGGGTCTGATGAGTGTCTGCCACCTCCCTCAGCAGATGCAGGCTCTTGGGCACAGACCCCATCTCACCTGTACCAGTATCCCCACTCTGGGCTCAGAGCCTGGCGTATGGTGGCAGATGGTCACTGAACACACACCTGTGGGCTGCCGAATGAGTGACTGCTACTTTCTTGAGGAGGAGCTGGAGGTGGCTGGCTGGGGAGCCTTCCATGGATGGAGGTGGGGGTCGGGGAGAGGGGAGCCCTGGGGCTTCTGAAAGAACAGATCCTCAGGGGTTATGGTGGGGCATCTGAAGGTGCGAGACCACCTGGCCTGGGCCTGGGTGAATAAGGTCAGTGAGCACTCCTGTAGTCTTCACCATGAGTGGGTGCAGAGCTTAATGTTTACAGGGAAGAAGTAGCACTATTGGGGTCCCCTGTGTAAAGCGGGATGGTACTCAAACCCACCTTACAGGGATGTGAAGATCACATGAGTTACACAAGGAAAGTGCTTATTGTCATCACCACTGAGGAGTAGGAAGAGGAAAGAAGCCGACTTTTGCTGTAAATTAGCTAAATTGCTAAGACTCTACCCTTTAAGATTTATTGTAGTCACCACCTTCTAGAAACTTCTGTCCACCCCCAGCTGGCTAGGTCCCATCCTATGCACCAGGGACACCAGGGCAGACCCCTTCAATAGCCTTCTTCATTCTCTGCCTGCCACCTACCACCCTCAGGAGTTCCCGGGCCCTGGCAGGGACCATGGTCAGGGAACACGGTAGGCGCTCAGCACGTGAATGAGAATGTACAGCCAGCAGGCTCACCTTCTTGGTCCCGTACATGACTTCCATGAACTTCTCATCAGCATCCTGAAAGCGCTGATCAAGGAAGGAACTTGTCTTCCGCACCAGGTTCCAGATCATGTAGTTGTTCAGCAGGCTGGGGCAAGAGGACACCAGGCAGGCTCAGAAGCACGGGGGTGGGGTGGGGGAGGGGGCTGTAAGCGCCGCAGCACCTCCCCCACTAACCTCCTGGGGGTGCTCAGACCCGGCCTTCTGATTCCAGGCTCCTTCCCCACCTGCCCCAGTTTGGCTGGTTACTGCTCTCTGAGCACATGCAATGTCAGCTCTTCAAGAAGGGCCTGGGTCTTCTGTTGAAAACCCCTTAGTGTCTAGTGCAGTGACTTGTACAGTGCAAACGCTCAATAAATGTTTGTTACTTAGCTGCTTTTTATCTGGAAGCTGTAAGCAGCAGCTTGGAGACTTACCTGGGTGGTGTGTGCTACTGGGCTGCAGCCAGGAGAGGGAAATTAAGAATATGGAGGGCAGCTTTTTAGGAAAAGCTCTGGGCAGCCAGGCCCAGGTCTCTTTGAACGAGAGCCCTCGCTGCCCTTCCCCAGACACACAGAACCAACCGTCTTTGGCTGTGCTCCCCTTTGCAAGGAAGTCACCTTAGCCCAAAGAGATCACTCCAGTTGAGTATCTAGCCTCAAACTGGAACCAACCTAAATGCCTGGCAACGGGGGAAGGGGTGATAAATAATCTTATATGTACTCATGGAATACTATGTAGCCATTTTCCTCATCCACCACATGGGGACACAGCCCTTACCATGTAGGGCTGTTGTAGAAAAATGAGATCTGCAGAGGGTTGATATAGGATATGGGGAAAATGCTTATGATGAAGGTCAAGTGAAAAGTAGACTCTACATGTAGTCTCAGGGATGGGAAAAAAGGAACCATGTATTAGAAAATTCATCTCTCTCTTCTATACATGCTTTCTTTACAAATACACCCCCCCCCCCATAAAATCAGTAATAGTGTTTTGGGTACTTCTGACTTTTTCTCTATTTCTTTGGTAGTTTTTAAAAGTTTGTACAACAAATCTTTAAAAAAAAAAATCATAAAAATGAACTACAAACATTAGCTCACATTTACTGAGCCCCATCCCACATCCAGACACTATGTTGAAGCCCCTCACCAGGGTGCTGCACGCAGCCAATACCCTCACAGCCCCACACGGCAGGGGCGGAGCCCTCATGTGACCGACATGGAGAGCGGGCCTGAGGAAGGCTCAGAAACTCGTCCATGGTTTCCAGGCGGTGTGCGAGGAGCTGACATCTGAACTGCCTCTTGTAAAAGGCAGCCCCCGGGTCCCTCTCCCTGGGTCAGGGTGTCAGCTGCTGCCCCGCCCGTCCTGCCTCCCTGGGCACCCTTACCATCTGTCAGTGCTGTTGATGAGGGTGGACACCTGGCCGAGGTACTCTTTGTCATAGACAACGACAGGCTCAGATTCATTGATCTCCACAGGGTAGAAGATGGTGTTGAGAAAGGGCAGCCAGTTGATGGCGGGCGCCAAGGCCTGGAAGGGAAGCGACAATGTAACTGGCTGGGCTGCTCCTCCTCAGGGCCTTGGTCTCCGGGGTATTGTTCTGAAGGCGGCGCCATCATGCCTTCTGCCCGTGGACAAAGCAGAGCGCTGGGCGCTGCCTGACGGTGCCCTGGGAAGATGTCAAACTAAGGCTGGCTGGCTTTTGTCAGATATGCTGGAGACAGAATTCTAAGGCGCCAAACACCAGACTTGAGCACGACGCAGAACTAGGTGGGTACGGGGAGCCGTGGTCTCGGGACTTCAAGCCCTGCTTGTGCTCTGCTCCCAGGTGCCACTGCAAATGACCCACATGTCTTCTCTCAACTGGACTCATGCCAGGCCCAGGCGGTT
The DNA here is from genome assembly GCF_030020395.1 of Manis pentadactyla. NCBI lineage: Eukaryota > Metazoa > Chordata > Mammalia > Pholidota > Manidae > Manis > Manis pentadactyla. Next base: position 15,431,346 of record NC_080022.1, read on the forward strand.
GGTATATTATGCCCCCTTTATTGATGAAGAAACTGAGCCCAGACAGGGCCGCCACAGAAAAGTGTGTCAAATCAGGAGCTAAACTGCCTTGGTTCATCTGCCAGCTCTCTAACTAGCTGTGGGACCTTCAGTACACTGGTGAGCCCCACTGTGTCTTGGGGTCTCATCTGAAAAGTATCATCACACAATAGAACCCACCTCATGGGATTAGTGTGAGGATCAAACAAGGAAAGACTGTTCTACACACATGGCCTTCTGTAATGGCAACTAGCATCCAAATGACCGGTCTATACGGTTGGCAAATTCAAGGCAGCACTGTAATGTGTAAAGTACTTTGGTCCACAGGTGATTCTTCTCAGGCATGGGATCTGGGAAAGCAAGCTGAGGATGAAAACCCTCAACAGGAAAGGAGAAGCCCTCACCTCAGCTGATGCACACCCAGGAAGCCAGTCAGCTTTATTTTAAAATAAATTAACACAAGCACCAGCCACCAGGGCTCCCTTCCCAGAAGGCATACAGGCCTTGCATAGCTCAGCTCCAGGCCCACCCTGACCGCAGCGGCTGTCCACAGGGTCTCAGTGTCCACACCCAGCCTTTCCACTGCCCCCCAGGCAGCCTCCAGCCGTGCCTGCTGAGCTCTCTCTCCGGGTTCCAATGATTGTTTTGTTAGTGTTTTGATTTCAAAGTTACAAAATTTTGAAAACAATTAATGGTAAAATACACATGACATAAAATTTACCATCTTCACCATTTTCAGTGTACCATTCAGTGGCATTAAGTATGTTCCACATTGCTGTGCAGCCAGCACCACCATCCAGCCACAGAGTGCCTCTTGCAAACCTGAAACTCTGTACCTATTAAACGTAAATCCCCCTCAGGGAAGCCTCCTCCCCCAGGCCTAGATAGCCACCACTCTCCTTTCTGTCTCTAAGAGATGACTACTCCAGCCACCTCAGCTAAATGAACCACACAGTATGGCCCTTTTATGAGTGGCTTGTATCACTTAGCGTAACGTCCTTAAGCAAAGTTACACAGCTTTTGAACAGTCTGCCCTAGTCCCACTTTCCCCGGGTCTTGTTATTTGTAGTTATTTTTTGCTGTATAATTTTAAAGAAGGCAACATTTTTCAGGATTACATAAGCTGTGTTACAGCGGAAATGCCTGCATCAATCACTTAGAACGGTATCTGGCTCTTAGCAAGTGCTCCGTCAATATTAGTTACTGTAATCAGTGGCAAGATCTGAGAAGGGGTCTGAGCGTCTCTGACTCCAAATTCTGTTCTCTGTTCCCTTGAAAAGGGGCAAAATGCAAGACAAATAAAGGAAGTGAGAGATGCATTACAAATGGCCTTCATGTGGGAGGATCAATCAGTAATGTAAAATCAATATATAACATCAGATGAATCTATAACCTGTTGGCAAATACCTATAATGCCCTCAGTGAGGGGAAGTCAAAAAATCTTTAACTTGACAGCTGCTGAATTTGTAGATGAGCTACGGTGACTTTCCTGAGGCCACATAGTGAACTAGTGACCGTGCAGGTTTATTACTTATTTTGGGGGGGCACTGTGTCTGTTTTTGGATTATAGTTGATATACTGTGTAGGTTTAAAACCCAGTCTCGCTCATGTATTTTAAGGGCAGCTTGGTGGCTGGGAAACAAGGACCTCAAAGGACAGGAGAGGGCAGCTCCTGCAGGCAGTGGTGTGCTGGTAAATGTTAACAACTAGCTCTCAGTTGGGGGTTGATTTGTACTCCCACCATGACCCACTGCAAACTACCTGCAGAGTTGGGAAGGGCTGTGCCCAGTGGCAGACACATCCCTGCCCACCTGGCAACAAGATAAGCTGGGAAGATAAGAGTGAGCCCTGGATTGGAGCCCCCACCACAAAGGAGAACCAGTTCTGGGCCCTCGAGCCATTTTGTCATCTTTCTGTAAAATGGGGAAAACAATCCCACTTCCCTGCCCAAGGCTGACAGCTCAGTGTCTCGTGGAGACAGCTTGCTCAACCAACCAGTTTCCTTTCTCCCTGGCTGGTCTGTTCTGCTCTCTCCTCCTGGCACGAGGGCCTCAGGCAGGTGACCTCTGGGGCTTCTCTTTAACATTTCTCTGGCCACAAAACTTGGAGGTATCCACGTGAGATGGTCAAACAGGGCTCAACACTTACAGCTACCTACCTGCATGACCTACTGGCAAAGACTGCTGGGGAATTCACCAAGTTTACAAAATGTCATTGTTTATACAGTCAATGAGACCTTCATAGTCGGCAGGCAACTGGAACTCTCTGATCAGGGTACAGATATCAGGTGGTGACAAATCCCTATGTACTTAACACAAGCCTGCTCCTTTAGGGAGAGCAGGTGCTCTGTGCAGGTAAATTCCGGTAACTCTGAGGTCAGGTGTGTGCTGAACACCAGGGTATTCACATTTTCAGTCTTGCCATCGTGAATGCCTAAACTCATGTGCCTAGGTCCGTCTCCATGGACTGGGCTGTTTCAACTGGAGAGGACATTCCATTTGTGACTCACATCCTCTGGGGCACATGGATGAGCTCCATTTTCCACACCCACGGCCAAGGAGTACTGCTGGTTGCCACCAGCTCCAGAAGGCTTGCAATATGGGAGGAAAAGGAAGATGCCATCAGGCTTTACCTCCACTGGGGAACTTAGAGCAGAGGCTGGGGCTCATTCCCAGACAACTTTTGGTGTGGAAAGTCCTAGAAAGGAATTTTCAGGTTCTCAGGCCCTTGGAGAAGCAAGGGAAGGATGTTTGATTCATGGCTCTGAATTCAAACTCTGCTGGGTCTAGCCTGGATCCACTCTTTACTTCAGCAGGGCTGGCCTAGAGCCACACTGTGAAGGCTGAGTGCCTTTCCCCGAGTCACCTGTAATATGGAAAGAAAATCAAGCTTCCAGATACCAGGGAACAAGACAATCTCTGTCAAGGGCAGAGTGAATCAACTTGGTTTAGTGCTGGAGTCGTGGGCTGGCATCACCAAGAATAAAGGAAGAATGTAATGCTGATCACTACCATCCATGTGAATTGCACATGTCAATTTACAAAGTGAAATCTCACCCTTTGCCTCATCTCTCCCTCTCTCAACCCTGTGGGCAGGCCAGGACACTGGGCTTCCAGAGTCCAGAACTTCTTTAAATGCTAGACATATTATTTTATATGTACATAGGCCCACTTCTTCTGGGAGATATTCCATTGGTTTCAACCTGTTCTCAAAGAACTCTGTGACTCAGAGTTAAGAACCACGATACCTTGTGAGGGCAGGGGCTGCCTCTAACTTTCCATTCTGGAATGGAGGTGTGAATGAGCAGGCAAGGCCCCATTTTACAAGGAAGGAAACCAAGGCTCAAAGATGGAGATACATGACTTGCCCAAGGTCACACAGTTCACGATGGGGCTGGGCTGGAGTAGTCTTCCCACTCCAAGCCTGGGACTCGCACTGTTCCAGGCCGCTGCCTCTACTGAAACCCTCCCCTGCAGAGGGGAGGGAGCTCTGCAGCAGGGAGGGAGGAAAAGCTTTTCCTTTCTTGCACAGAGGAACAGAACAAAAGCACTGGTGAGAAGGCACCCAGGGGGAGCCTGGAAGCCACGCTCAGGGCTACTGTGCCTTCTGTGGCTGAGACGTGGGCAGCTGCAGCAAACATGCAAACAACATCTCCCTCAGCCTCCTGGCCTCAGAGCGGAAAAACAGTGCCAGCTGGTGTGCACACAGGCTGCTGATCTCCGTAACAACCCACCTGCACCACGTACCGTCATGTCAATGTCTCTGGGGACCTAACAGGCAGCTGGTGCCCAGAAGGAGGCTGTCTCTCCTCATCCCTAGCCTTCGCCTGGGCTGCATCTCCACCTGGGCCACCTGGTCTGCCTGGCTGTAGCGCGTGCATTCGTTAGACGCACCTTCCCTGGCTTCCCCCTACTCTGTTCCTAGTGACCTGCTTCTCCAAGCGCTCAGCAGGGAGTTTGGGAGATTGTTTCCTCCTCAGTGTCCCCCCCTGGCCTGAAGCACCATCGGCAGCCCATCAGCACTTCTCAGAGGGAGGAATGAAGGAAGAAAGAGGAAGGCACCTGGGTGTGCTTCGAAGGAAGAAAGAGGAAGGCACCTGGGTGTGCTTCCTGAAAGGGGAGGAAAGGAGCCAGACTCTGAGGGATGGGCAGGACTCGGCTGATCAGAAGGTGGAGAAGGGAGGGGACATCTTGGTAGAGTCCCAGTACAAGTGCCCAGACATTCTCCCCAGTGGGGGAGCAAGGCCGAGCCAAGTATTCCTAGGTGATGCTTGGCCAAGGTCACTCTGCTGATTCTCCTGTGATCCCAGGGGTCTGGGATAAGACCGGACACCAACACCCCGTGGACAGGAAAGACGGACCTGGCACACGATCAACTCACCTCCTGCAAGTCCCAAGCAGACACCAGGGGGCAGCCTCTGGCAGAGGCTGAGCTACAGAGGGGGCATCAGCTCCTCAGTGGGGGAGCACTGTTACAGAGAGTAACCCCACTACACCTCCAGGAGGCTGCCAGGGGTCAAGGTCAAGAGCAGAGCTTCTACGAGCCAAGCCTGACTCCAATGCTCAGCTCCCCAGCTATTTAGGCAGTCTTGAGGCCTTGACCGTGTCACTTAAACCCCTTAGCTTGGAAAAGGAACAAGTGACCATAGAGGCTACCCTTCACATTTACCGTTTGCGGCATCCCAGCCTCTATGCGCTTGGTGCACGAGAGGCCGCAAACTCACAACCCATGGGAGCTACTCTCACGGCCAGTCTCCCCAGGTAAATGCTGTTACAGAAAAGCAGCTTGGTGTGGGCAAGAGGCTAGTTTTGGAGTCACTAGCCTTATGGTTTCAGCAGCAACTTAACCTCCCTGAGCCTCAGTTTCCCTATCTGTGAACTGGGTTGTACCATCGGGTTGTTCTAAGGTTCTGATAGGTGGGTGTAAACCCCCCAGCCCAGTGTCCTATGTCCTGAAGCCCTGTGGCTGCCCCAGCCTCCCCATCAGTCAGAATTCAAGTTACCTGCAGCTCGGCCGCCGTCACCTTGTGGTAGATGAGCTCCTCGTCCCGGCGCTTCTCCTGGGGGATGGTGATATTGGCCAGTGCCGTCTCAAAGTCCAGGATCTGCTGCATCTGTGGCCGGATGGAGTCCTCATCCCCTCCACCCAGCAGCTTCCCCAGCTGGACCATGTAGTTCAGGTATCCTGTCAGCACCTGGGGGACCCAGCACCCCCAGTCTGTCAGTGGCTGCCACCCACTGCCCACCGAATAGGGTGGCAGGGCAGGGCACGGCCAGCTGTGACCCAGTGCAGAGAGAGAGGGGGCTAAGTGCTGTGCCCAGGAATCCCGCCAGAAACGAGCTTCGGGAGCCACTTCGGCACTGCATCTCTTTGCAGTTCCCCACGGCACTCAGGGGAAGCCCACGGGTCCCTCCTGGGTTGGTCCCTGCTGTTCCGGCCCACACGCCGTCCTCAACACAATGAAAGCAGCCAACGGAACCATCCTTCAGTCCCTGGATCGCACCTTCTGAGCTGCCCTGCTCTACCATGTCCCCAGGTCCGAACTGGTTACAGTGTTAAATTTTCTTAACTCACCCTTCTCTTTCCATCTTGTCCACTCTAACTGGGTGGTTGGTTAATTAGCACCTACTTCTGCTACTGGACACTAAGCTCTGTGGGGGCAGGGACCAAGTCCATCTTATTCACCATCTCCCCCCATCAGGCACTTAGTAGGTACCTGCTCAATACAAGTGGGGGGAATAATGCACAGACAGATAATGAACCTCAGGCAAGGTGTCCCAAGCTCATTGTGAGAGGCAGCCAGGGTTGGGGGGAACAGGCATGGGATTTCAAGTCAGTGGATCTAGATGTGAATCTCAGCCTCACACTTAGTGGCTGTGTGACCTTCAGTAAGTCACTTAATGTCTCTGAACCTTATTCCCCACTCTGTAAAAGGCAAGGTAAAACTAACACCCAGGTGACAGCTGTGGCAAATGAAGTTCAGAGATGTCCAGTATCTGTAGGGTTACTGGGTGGGCCAGATGTGATGTGTATAAAAGGCCTAGTGCCCACAGATGATAGTGGGTGTCACCACTCCCTCACTTTAGAATGGGGACAAATGACACACGTATTCCCTGCCTACTGTGCCCATAATGCCTGAATGTGAAATAGCCAGCCTGGGGGGTCCCTCTTCTGCAGGGACTGCCTAACACCCATCAGGTAAGTGACATCTTTATGTAACTCTAGTTTCAAAGACGCCTGCAGGTGGGGACACTGAGGGGACACCAAGGGGGTGAAAGGCCGTGAGGGGTGGGCTGGGGGTGGGAATTGCTCTCTCTGAAGAGACACACTCACCTTCTCATTTTCAGTTTTGTTCAGATAATAGTCCCTTGAGGGTAGGCCCAGGCCAGACTGGTCCACCTGGAGAGAAAGGCCAGCGTGAGAAGGAATCTCCCATTACACACACACACTGCCTGCCCTAGGGGCAGCCGGCACATGGCCACAGAGCCCCAGCTTGGGTCTCCACGGGAACACAAGCTGGTAAGCGGAGGCTACCCCTCGGATGGGTCCCCCAGGAGGGGAACAGACACTGGGGCTGCATCCTGCCCATACGCCCGGTCAGCTACAGGGATGCCGGGCCCTTCTGAAGGGCCAGATGGAGCCACCCTCCTCCTTAGACATGTCTTAGGCTCGGCAGAACACCTCTATTTCACTGAACACTTCCCAGAATGGCGCAGTGGCTAAGAGACACTCACAAGCTGTGTCACTTTGGTCAAATTCATGAACCTTTCTGATCCTCAGGTTCTTCATGTGGACAATAGGGGAAATAATATCTAATCCTCAGAGCTGGAATGAGAATTCAAGGAGACAGTGCCAGTAAAGGGCTTGTTGAGTGCTGGGCAGACAGGGCAGGGGTCAGGTTCTCACAGCTACTATCAGAGCCTCATGGCCACACCTTGACATACCTACAGTAGATGTTATTATAGTTCATTTGATTGATAAGGAAACTGCAGGACAGGACAGGGCTCTTGCCCAAGGTCACACAGTGACTGGGTGACAGAGATAGTTGGGAACACAGTCTTCATGATTCCCAGCCTGGGTGTCTCACTTCTGTCTTTGAGGGTGAGCAGACCAGTGCTGGGGCTCCCCTGGGTGTGTTGGTGCTCAGTCTGGGCCAGGCTCGGACAGGAGCTGCTAGACTCAAAGCCATCCCCAGCAGGGCTGCAAAGGCCAGAGGACAAGGCGGTGGCTCCAACTGTGCCAGGAGTTGACATCACTCCTGGGGCACACAGTGACCAGTCAGAACCCTGAAGCACATCTATGCACAGTGACCCCACCTACCCAAGGACAACAGCCTGTTGCTCTTTCAAAGCTGTTCACCTGCAAAAATCCAACAGATGGGAGTTTCCAGAACTAACCCAAGCTCAGAAACCAGAAGTGGGCCGCCCCCGGCAAGTGTGCCCCAACCTTGGGCATTTGCTAAATTCACAGCGGGCCACGAGGTAATGCCCCTTCCTCTTCCCGGGGTCCCAGGCCAGCTCACCTGGATCACATTACTATTGGAATTCTTGGAGTCAGCACTGACATAGACGGAGAAGAAGGGTGAGGTGCGGTAGTGGGAGGTGACCACCTGCAGCGTATCCTGGAAGTTGTTCTTGTCCCACGGCCCTGTGATGTTCCAGCCCCCAAGCTGTGGGGGGAGAGAAGGAATGGGGAGGTGATAATTTGACAGGAAGACCTGGGTATGAACTCTGCACCTGTGCTGACTTGCCCTGTGAGCTTGGAGCAGTCATCTGATCTCTCTGAGCCTCAAGAGCAAATGAAAGAGGGGGTCTTCATTAGGGGTTTCTACCCAGTGAGCAGGAGATGGAGATGGAGCAAAGGCTTATCCTGGACAAGTGAGCCACAGATCCATATGGTGGCTGCTCCCTGGGTGGCTGTGGGGACGGAGATGGGAATCTTCCTATGCATGCTTCACTTTTTGAATACTTTAATTAGGCGAATGTAATTCCTGTGAAAGCATAAATTCAATCGTGCCTATGGGGGGAAAAGGCTCCATTTTTCTTTAATAAAATGTTAAGTTGTGGTCTCTAGTTTCTCTCAGAGTTGGGATTTTCTAAATCTCCTTGATCCTCTCTGGCTCAGCACATGTTGGCATGTGGGGCATGAGCTAGAGAGGAGGGACTGTACCATCCCCAGTGCCCATACTCCCAACTGTGCTGCAATGCCTTCTCAGAGCTGAGCTAGCAGGCAGGGCCTGGAGGGAGCACGGGACAGCCAGAAACCTCCATGGCCACCCTTCTGTGGGCACCAGGCAGCCCGGCCAGCCTTGGGCGGCCTCCTGAAAGGCAGACTTCCCCCGCAGGAGGATGGGGAGAGCCCAGGTCAGTGGGGCCCTCCTCACAGGGAGGGCTCTGCTTCTGGTCCAAGACTTTCTGTTGGTCCTTCAGGTGCACATGCATCCTGACCCAGAAATATGCCCTCTGAGGAGAGGGAAGCGGCAATGTAGAGGAATCACTGGGAGTCCAGCTGGGAGAATTGCTGAGGGTGCGAGATGGCCAGGCCCAGTGGTATCTGAGAGCTGGGGTGGCATCAGAGGGGCAGGCAGGTACAAGGGCAGGGGAGATCAGGAGAGTCTGCTCCAGGAACCCACCTTCTCAATCAGCTCCATCAGGGGCTTGGCCTTGAGCTCCTCAATCCTAGTTTCATTCATACATGAACGGTAATATACTTGGGCCTTCCTTTCTGCCTCACTCACACTGGCCGTGGAATTTTCTGGAATGACAAGAGACAGCAGTTTGCAACTTGCTCCCATTTGCACACTGGGTGGCCTTGGGTGAGTCCTCAGATCTTGGTGCTCTCAGTTCTAGAAAGAGCTAGACTTCTGCCTGTCAGGGCAAGTGGGAAACTCAGTCACAGTGGGTACGTATCTGCTCCTGGGCAGAGCCTGGCAAGCTAGAGTTGTTCCCTAATTTTAGCTGACTGCAAATCAGAGTATACCTGCCACCTTCCCCTCTGCCGGGTGGGTCCGCAGACATGTCCCTGAGCTGTGGCACGGCCACCCACCAAGAGGAGTCTGCTTTCCCTGCCAGCCAACTTGTGGCCCAATCATCCCTGCTTGATGGTGGGGCACAGACCTGTCTTGATTTTCAGATCTTAGATGACCCACCTGTCTTGTGATAAAGACCAGAGCTGGGGAGAAACTTTAAAGATCTTGCTGTGAATTTACTTCTTCCTCCTCCTCAGAGGGGCCAGGCATGTTCACAGCCTCACTGCTGACAGTACCGGCTGCCATACCCCTTCCCTCCCCTAGCAGTCAGTGTTCCAAGCCCTCACACTGGGACACTGGGACACTGGGAGACTGTTTCGCTTCTGTCTATCCTCAGCGTCCTGGTCTGGATGCCACCTGCTGAGGGCTGTGGCACTTCTGTATGTGCACAAGCAGGGTCAGGGGCCCATGGGCACCCAGTGAGGCAACCACTTCCTGCTGTCCAGGTCACGGAGGACCTACTATGTGCCAGGGCTCCTGTGCTTCAGCCTTTGTCTCAGAGCCCTGCCCCAGACCACTCCTGGGTCCCTGACTGCTCAATTCCATCTGTCCACCTTGCTCCCACCCTGGGACACTCCTCACTGCTCCGGCAGCTTTTGTTCATTTTCCAATTTGTTTCTCATGACCCTGAAACTCCTTCCTTTGCTTTCTTCAAAGACTCCCGCAAACCCCAACTCCTCCATGAAGACTTTTCTGCAAAACTTTACCCATTTTACCCAGTAAACAGATACTAGATGTTTACCGTGTGCTAGATATTGTGCAAGCTCTGAGGACACAAAAGACAATGTCCCTGTCCTCATAGAGCTTCCTTTCCAGTGTGAGGACACAGACAAATGAGTAAACATAAAGCAAAAGCTCACCCTGGCCCTTCTGCACGGGACACTGTCAAAACCCTAGAGCCTTCAAGGCCTCTCTCAGAGGCCATCTTTCCTATGCAGCCTCTTCTGAGATGCTCATACATGAAGGCCCTCAACATAGGGCACCTACAGCCTGGACAGGGCACTAAGTTTTACAGACAGACAAATGCTCATGTCCCATCCCCAAGGTGCTCGTGGTGTAACGGAGAACACAGACAGGCAAAGAAATGACCTGGTGTCACAAAAGTGCTTTGATTCATGCAAATGGTTTTGGTTCAGAGAAAAGCCACACACACCCATTGGTGGGGTGCGGGCAGGGGACTCCAGAGGACAGTCTATGTGAGTAGGTTCTTAAAGTTGCCAAGTTGTTCCCCAGGTAGAAATGAGGGGAAAGGGCACTGGTTAGGGGGAGATGGAGAGTGGGAAGAAAAGCAAGGAAGCATAGGAGGGCTTGCCGTTTGGGGAAAAGAAATCCTTCTGGCCCAGCCAGTTGCTGCAGAGGGCATGAGTCACCTCCTGGCCAGGGCAGTCAGCTGTCCCGGCCCTGGCCCCAGGAGCTCTGCTGCCTCCCAACTCTCACCATAAACAGCATCAGGGCTTTCACTGCTCAGAGAGCATCAATCCCTGTCCTGTTGAAGTCGGAGCGACAGCCCTGAAAAGGGTGTGGGACCAGCCTGGGCTAGTTTGAAGGGAGATGTAGCAATAGGAGAACCCTGAGAGAGACAGGGGAACAGGGGTGTGCATGACAAGGGGCTATGGAGGGTACACACAGTCCTGGAGACCACGGGAGAAACACCTGCACGTCCCTCATGCCCCACTGGAGTGCGAGCAGAGGTGCCCCCGAGGGGAGGGCAGATGCGGGGAGGCTGGGACTTCTCCCTGCCCCACAGACCCATCAGGGACAGCAACAGGGGAGCTCCCCATCCCTCTCCCAGGGGCCCTGTTTCTATGACAACATTTCCCAGCAGCTGGGCTCTTGGAAGGGAAAGGACAAGGATCATCATTGCTCTCCAGGCCCTGGAAGCAGCATCTCACTGTCCATATCTGGCTCTGGCCACGACTCTGAAATGCTAGGCCCATTGCAGGGGGAGGTGCACTGTGTGCTCTGGCCCATCAGAGGGCCTGGCTCTCCTTCCCGGGCAGCTCCAAGGCCACCGAGATAAGAGGCCCAGGGAAAAACTCCCGAGGAACAGCCTGTGCTCATTACAACGAGTTCCACGTGCTCCTCCCCACTTTCCCAACACCTATACCCAGTCCCCTAATCATCACTGGTAGGAGAAGGAGCGCGTCCTTCAAGCACACCTTTCCTCTCTCCTTTGCCGAGAGGCTACCCCCGATGAGATCAAACTTCCCTTCTCCACGTTCCACACCCTGGGTGTCACGTCTACTTGTTTTGCCACAAATGTTTATTAAGTTTCTGTGGTTTGGTGGTTGCTGGGCTGGGTGTGGAGGATGCAGTGGGCAGCAGGAGGTGGGTCTGTCTGCATAAGGCCTACAGGCTTGGGGGCAAGACAGACAGCAATGAGGCTACCACAAGGCATCTGACTGCCGGGGGGCGGGGGAATGCTCTGAGGAGGAAGACCAGGAGGCCCTGAGAGGATGGCAGGGGGTGGCCCTGGGGAGTCCTTGGCTGAACTCTGGGGTGAACACTGAGTTCAGTGTGGACTGGACACGGGGGCTGTGCCCAGGCTGCCTCATTCACTGGTCTGTGTCCTATTGTCCCTGTTTTCCAGCAACAGGCAGGGACACAGCAGCCCCCAGGAATATCTGCTGAAAGAACTGAGCCCAGTGTTTGCTTCTGATGAGGAAGGATGCCATATCTGGGAGCCGAGAGGGTGGTGAGGCTGGGTCCTGCCCGAGCCTTGCATGGGAGGAAGCGGCAGGTGGGACAGGAAGGGACAGAAGTGGGGGCCCCACTAGGAGTTAGCAGTCATAAACCCTGCATTCCCACGTTGATGCTGGCTGGGGTAGGGGCCCTAGGAGAAGATAAAGCTCCTCCACTGCTCCACCTGCCTCCCTCTGGTTTACGGAACCCACTAAGATGCTTGCAGCACCTTCTCCCACCTCCTCTCCTTCATCCTCACTCACAGGGCACCTACTACCTGGCAGGCACTGGAGGGACAATAGCTGATGCCAGGAAGTCAGGTGGGAGGCTACTGCAATGGACCAGGTGAGTGATGACATGGGCCCGGGGCAGGGTGGCAGCAGAGAAGAGGCAAGAAGCAGCTGGAGTGTAAGAGAAAGAAGTCAAGATTACTGCCAAGTCTCCCTGGCCTGAGGAAGTTTCCTTGCTGCTGACTGAGATGTAGAGGACTGGGAATGGGCTGAGGGGAAGCAGGTTTGGGGAGCGGCACGAGCTGTTCAGTTTTAGACATTTTAAGTTGGAGATGTCTATTAGACATTCAAGTGGGACCCTGGGTGGGGAGTTTTAGAGCTGTGGTCTTGAGCTGCTTTGAGTTCAATTAGGCTCTAGAATATACCTTAAATTTAAGGACTAGAATATAGTCCTTAAAATTGCCTATAAGTCCCTATACCATACATACTCAAAGGGGTAATACTGCCTTTGAAGGGGAAGAGAACTGATTCTTAGAGGGATAGAAACACCTCACTCTTTTTACAGTACACTAAACAGGTATACAGTATATCTGTGGTATTAATTTTTTGGCAAGCAAAATGAAGAAAAGAGGATTATGTTCCAAATAAAGAACAAGATAAAATATCAGAAAAAAACCTGAATGAAATGGAGATAAGTAATTTACCTGATAAAGAGTTTGAAGTGATGGTCATATAGATGCTCACTGAACTGGGGAGAAGACTGGATGAACAAAGGAAGTTCAGCAAAAAGATGGAAAATATAAGAAAGTACCAAACAGAAGTCACAGGGCTGAAGAATTTAACTGAAATGAAAAATACACTAGAGGGGTTCAATAACAGACTAGATTAAGAAGAAGAAAGGATCAGTCAATACAAAGACAAGGCAGTGGACCTCACCCAAGAAGAGCAGCAGTAAGAAAAAAGAATGAAAAAAAAGTGAAGATAGCTTAAGAGACATATAGGACAATGTCAAATGGACTAATATTGCATGACAGGGCTCTCAGAAGGAGAAGAGAGAGAGAAAGGGGAAGAAATCTTATTTGAAGCAATAATGGCTGGAAACTTTCCTAATCTGGGGAAGGAAACAGACATCCAGGTCCAGGAAGCCTAGAATTCCAAATAAGAGGAACCCAAAGAGACCAATACCAAGACAAATTTTAATTAAAATGTCCAAAGTTAAGGACAATGGGAGAACATTAAAAGCAACAAAAGAAGAACAACTTGTTACATACAAAAGAACCCCAAAAGACCATTGGTAGATTTTTCAGCAGAAACTTTAGAAGCCCAAAGGGAGTGGCACAATTTATTCAGAGTGTTAAAAAAATAAATTGCAACTAAGAATACTCTACTGGCCAATACTCAACAAATTTATCACTCAGGATTGAAAGAGCAATGAAGAGTTTTCCAGACAAGCAAAAGCTTAAAAGAGTTCATCACCACTAAACCTGTCTTATATGAAATGTTTAAGGGACTTCTTTAAGCTGAAAAGAAATGGCACTGATTAGTAACAAGAACACACAGGAAAGAATAAATCACACTGGAAAAGTAAATATATAGTAAAGGTAGCAGATTAATCACTTATAAAGCTAGTATGAAGGTTAAAAGATAAAAGTAGTAAAAATAACTATGATTAAAACAATTAGTTAAGGGATACACAGGACAAAAAGATGACATCAAAGACAAAAGGTGGGGGAGTAATAATATTGAGCTTTACTATAAAACTGAAGTTGTTATCAACTTAAAATAGATAGACCGTTATAGATATGTTGTTATATGGAAGCCTCATGGTAACCACAAAACAAAAACCTATAGTAAATACATAAAAGATAAAGAGAAAGAACTATAAGCATAGTACTAGAGAAAGTCTTCAAACCACAAAGGAAGAGAACAGGAGAAGAAAAAGGAACAGAGAGGAACAACCAGAAAACAGTCAACAAAATGGCAATAAGTACATACCTATCAATAATTAATCTAAATGTAAATGGAATAAATTCTCCAATCAAAAGACATAGAACAGATAAGTAGATAAAAAACCAAAAACTGTCTATACGTTGCCTATAAGAGACTCATTTTAGATATGAGGACATACACAGACTGAAAGTGAAGGGTTGGAAAAAGAAAGTCCATGCAAATGGAGACCAAAAGAAAGCTGGAATAACTATGCTTATATCAGACAAAACAGACTTTAAAACAAAGATTATAATAAAGACAAAAAAGGGCATTACATATGATAAAGGGGTCAATCCAACAAGAAGATGATACATTTGTGAATATTTATGCACCCAACATAGGAGCACCTAAATATATAAAGCAAATATTAACAGACCTAAAGGGAGAAGGAGACAGAAAGACAATACTACTAGGGCACTTTGTATTCCACTTATATCAATGGATAAATCATCCAGACAGAAAATCAAGAAAGAAACATAGGCCTTGAATGATACATTAGACCAGATAGGCTTAAGAGATTTATAGAACATTCCATCTATAAACAACAGAACACACGTTCTTTTCACATGGACATGGAACATTTTTCAAGATAGAGCATGTGTTAGACCACAAAAGCAGTCTCAGTAAATTTAAGAGGAGTGAATCATATCAAGCATCTTTTCCTACCACAATGATAGTAAACTAGAAATTACTTACACCAAGAAAACTGGAAAATTCACTAAATGTGAATATTAAACAATATGCTACTGAACAACCAATGGGCCAAAGAAGAAATCAAAAGAGAAAAAACACCTTGAGACAAATGAAAATGGAAAGGTAAAATACCAAAATTTTGGGGATGCAGCAAAAGCTGTTCTAAGAGGGATGTTCATAGTGATAAATGGTTTCTGCAAGAAACAAGAGAAATCTCTAACAAACTACCAGCATTTCCACCTCAAGAAACTAAAAAAGAAGAATAAATGAAGCCCAAAGTTAGTAGAAAAAAGGAAATAACAAAGATGAAAGCAGAAATAAATGAAATAGAGTCTCAAAAGACGATAGAAAAGATCAATGAAACTAGAGCTGATTCTTTGAAAAGATAAACAAAACCGACAAACCTTTAGCTAGGCTCACCAAGAAAAAAGGACTCAGATAAAATCAGAAATGAAAGATATGTCACAACTGATACAACCGAAATACAAAGGATCATAAGAGACTACTAACAACAATTATATGTCAACACAATGGACAATATAGAAGAAATGGATAAATTCCTAAAATATACAATCTAGCATGTATCATGATGAAATAGAAAACATGAACAGACTGATTACTACTAAGGATACTGAATCAGTAATCAAAAACCTCCCAATAAATAAAAGTCCAGGACCAAATGCCTTCACTGGTGAGTTCTACCAAACAGTCAAACGATTAATATCAATTCTTCTCAAACTCTTCCAAAAAGTGAAAGAGGAAGGAACTCTTCCAAACTCATTTTATGAAGTCAGCATTACCTTGATACCAAATCCAGATAAGGATGACACAAGGAAAGAAAATTACAGGCCAATATTCCTGATGAACACAGATGTAAAACTACTCCACCAAATAATTGCAAACTGAATTCAGCAATATATTAAAAGGATCATACACCATAATCAAGTGATATTTATTCCAGGGATGCAAGGATGGTTCAACACTGACAAATCAGTCAACATGATATATATAACATACCACATTAAAAAAAATGAAGGATAAAAACCATATGAACATCACAATAGATTCAGAAAAAGCATTTGACAAAATTCAACATCCATTTATGATAAAAACCTCAGCAAAACTGGTATAGAGGGAATATACCTGAATAAGAGCCATATGTGACAAACCCACAACTAACATCATACTCAATGATGAAAAGCTGAAAACTGTTCCTCTAAGATCAGGAACAAGACAAGTGTGCCCACTCTTGCCACTTTTATTCAGCATAGTATTGGAAGACCTAGCTAGAGCAATTAGGCAAGAAAAAGAAATAAAAGTATTTAAATTAGAAAAGAAGAAGTAAAACTGTCACTATTTGCAGATGATATGAAGCTATATACAAAAAACACTAAAGACTCCTTCAAAAAGCTACTAGAACTAATAAAGAATTCAGTAAAGTAGCAGGATACAAAATCAATACACAAAAGTCTGTTGTATTTCTATACACTAATAATGAACTATTAGACTGGGAAACAATCCCATTTACAATTGCAACAAAAAGAATAAAATATATAAGAATAAATTTAACCAAATGGAGACCTGTATATAGAAAACTACAGGAAATTAATGAAAGAAGTTGAAGTCACAAATAAATGGAAAGATATTCTATGCTCACGGATTAGAAGAATTAATATTGTTAAAATGTCCATAGTACCCAAAGTAATACACAGATTCAGGGCAATTCCTATAAAAATCCTAATGGCATTTTTCACAGAAATAGAACAATCATAAAATTTGTATGAAACTAAAGACCGCAAATAGCCAAAGCAATCTAGAGGAAGAATAACAAAGCTGGAAGCATCAAGCTTTCTGTTTTCAAGATCAAAGCTACAGTAATTAACTTGGTATGGAATTGGCATAAAAACAGATATATAGATCAATGGAACAGGACAGAGAGTGCCAGAACAAACCCATGCATATATCATCAATTAATTAGTGACAAGGGGGGCCAAGAATACACACTCAGGAAAAGACAGTCTCTTCAACAAATGGTGCTGGCAAACTTGGACAGCCACATGCAAAAGAATGAAACTGGACCACTATCTTACGACATACACAAAAATTTACTCAAAATGGATTAAAAACTTGAATGTAGAGGGGCGGAAGATGGCGGCGTGAGTAGAGCAGCGGAAATCTCCTCCCAAAACAACATATATCTATGAAAATATAACAAAGACAACCCTTCTTAGAATAAAGACCAGAGGACACAGGACACTATCCAGACCACATCCGCACCTGAGAGAACCCAGCGCCTAGCAAAGGGGGTAAGATACAAGCCCCGGCCCCACGGGAGCCGAGCGCCCATCCCCCCAACTCCCGGCGGGAGAAGAGCAGGCAGAGCGGGAGGGAGACGGAGCCCAGGACTGCCGAACACCCAGCCCCAGCCATCCAGGCCAGAGTGCAGGGCCCTCGATACTAGGAAAACAGGGCAGCAAGAACAGTGAGCAGGCACTGGAGGCCGGGCGCCAGAGGACATAAGAAAAGCGCGCGACCATTTTTTTTTTTTTTTTGCTTTTTTGCTGTTTTGTTTTGGCGAGCGCTTTTTGGTAGTCTTAAAGGGATACGGGCCCCAATACTAGGGAAACAGGGCAGAAAGACCGGTGAGCAGAGGCCTGAGGATGGCACCGGAGAATAAAGAAAAACGAGCGACCACCTTTTTTTTTTTTTTTAATTAAAAACATTTTTTTTTTTTAATTTAAAAATTTTTTTTTTTTTTTTTTTTTTGTGGTCGTCGTTTTGTTTTGGCAGGTGCTTTTTCGAAGTCTTAAAGGGGCAGGGCAGGTCACTTAATCCAGAGGTAGGGAATCCGGGGATCTCTGGGCACCCTAACCCCTGGGCTGCAGGGAGCACCGAGGCCCCTTACGGAGATAAATAGTCTCCCAGCAGCTCCTGCTCCAACGCGACTCCACCAATTTGGAGTAGCTGCCCGAGCCAGGCCACGCCCACAGCAGCAGCGGAGATTAACTCCATAGCAGCCGGGCAGGAAGCAGAAACCCTGTCTGCACACAGCTGCGCAGCACAAGCCACTAGAGGTCGCTGTTCTCCCAGGAGAGGAGGGCCACAAACCAACAAGAAAGGAAGTCCTTCCAGCCGTCACTCATCCCAGCTCTGCAGACTATTCCTATCACCATGAAAAGGCAAAGCTACAGGCAGACAAAGATCACAGAGACAACACCAGAGAAGGAGACAGACCTAACCAGTCTTCCTGAAAAAGAATTCAAAATAAGAATCATAAACATGCTGACAGAGATGCAGAGAAATACGCAAGAGAAATGGGATGAAGTCCGGAGGGAGATCACAGATGCCAGAAAGGAGATCGCAGAAATGATACAAACTCTGGAAGGGTTTATAAGCAGAATGGATAGAATGCAAGAGGCCATTGATGGAATTGAAATCAGAGAACAGGAACGCATAGAAGCTGACATAGAGAGAGACAAAAGGATCTCCAGGAATGAAACAATATTAAGAGAACTGTGTGACCAATCCAAAAGGAACAATATCCGTATTATAGGGGTCCCAGAAGAAGAAGAGAGAGGCAAAGAGATGGAAAGTATCTTAGAAGAAATAATTGCTGAAAAGTTCCCCACACTGGGGGAGGAAATAATCGAACAGACCACGGAAATACACAGAACCCCCAACAGAAAGGATCCAAGAAGGGCAACACCAAGACACATAATAATTAAAATGGCAAAGATCAAGGACAAGGAAAGAGTGTTAAAGGCAGCTAGAGAGAAAAAGGTCACCTATAAAGGGAAACCCATCAGGCTAACATCAGATTTCTCAACAGAAACCCTACAGGCCAGAAGAGAATGGCAGGATATATTTAATACAATGAAACAGAGGGGCCTTGAACCAAGGATACTGTATCCAGCACGACTATCATTCAAATATGACGGTGGGATTAAACAATTCCCAGACAAACAAAAGCTGAGGGAATTTGCTTCCCACAAACCACCTCTACAGAACATCTTACAGGGACTGCTCTAGATGGGAGCACTCCTAGAAAGAGCACAGCACAAAACACCCAACATATGAAGAATCGAGGAGGAGGAACAAGAAGGGAGAGAAGAAAAGAATCTCCAGACAGTGTATATAACAGCTCAATAAGCGAGCTAAGTTAGGCAGTAAGATACTAAAGAGGCTAACCTTGAACCTTTGGTAACCACGAATTTAAAGCCTGCAATGGCAATAAGTACATATCTTTCAATAGTCACCCTAAATGTTAATGGGTTGAATGCACCAATCAAAAGACACAGAGTAACAGAATGGATAAAAAAGCAAGACCCATCTATATGCTGCTTACAAGAAACTCACCTCAAACCCAAAGACATGTACAGACTAAAAGTCAAGGGATGGAAAAACATATTTCAAGCAAACAACAGTGAGAAGAAAGCTGGGGTTGCAGTACTAATATCAGACAAAATAGACTTCAAAACAAAGAAAGTAACAAGAGATAGAGAAGGACACTACATAATGATAAAGGGCTCAGTCCAACAAGAGGATATAACCATTCTAAATATATATGCACCCAACGCAGGAGCACCAGCATATGTGAAACAAATACTAACAGAACTAAAGGGGGAAATAGACTGCAATGCATTCATTCTAGGAGACTTCAACACACCACTCACCCCAAAGGAGAGATCCACCGGGCAGAAAATAAGTAAGGACACGGAAGCACTGAACAACACAGTAGAGCAGATGGACCTAATAGACATCTACAGAACTCTACATCCAAAAGCAGCGGGATATACACTCTTCTCAAGTGCACATGGAACATTCTCCAGAATAGACCACATACTAGGCCACAAAAAGAGCCTCAGAAAATTCCAAAAGATTGAAATCCTACCAACCAACTTTTCAGACCACAAAGGCATAAAACTAGAAATAAACTGTACAAAGAAAGCAAAGAGGCTCACAAACACATGGAGGCTTAACAACACGCTCCTAAATAATCAATGGATCAATGACCAAATCAAAATGGAGATCCAGCAATATATGGAAACAAATGACAAAAACAACACTAAGCCACAGCTTCTGTGGGACACAGCAAAAGCAGTCTTAAGAGGAAAGTATATAGCAATCCAAGCATATTTAAAAAAGGAAGAGCAATCCCAAATGAATGGTCTAATGTCACAATTCTCGAAATTGGAAAAAGAAGAACAGATGAGGCCTAAGGTCAGCAGAAGGAGGGACATAATAAAGATCAGAGAAGAAATAAATAAAATTGAGAAGAATAAAACAATAGCAAAAATCAATGAAACCAAGAGCTGGTTCTTTGAGAAAATAAACAAAATAGATAAGCCTCTAGCCAGACTTATTAAGAAGAAAAGAGAGTCAACACAAATCAACAGTATCAGAAATGAGAAAGGAAAAATTACGACAGACCCCACAGAAATACAAAGAATTATTAGAGAATACTATGAAAACCTATATGCTAACAAGCTGGGAAACCTAGGAGAAATGGACAACTTCCTAGAAAAATACAACCTTCCAAGATTGACCCAGGAGGAAACAGAAAATCTAAACAGACCAATTACCAGCAACGAAATTGAAGCGGTAATCAAAAATCTACCAAAGAACAAAACCCCCGGGCCAGATGGATTTACCTCGGAATTTTATCTGACATACAGGGAAGACGTAATACCCATTCTCCTTAAAGTTTTCCAAAAAATAGAGGAGGAGGGGATACTCCCAAACTCATTCTATGAAGCTAACATCACCCTAATACCAAAACCAGGCAAAAACCCCACCAAAAAAGAAAACTACAGACCAATATACCTGATGAACATAGATGCAAAAATACACAACAAAATATTAGCAAATCGAATTCAAAAATACATCAAAAGGATCATACACCATGACCAAGTGGGATTCATCCCAGGGATGCAAGGATGGTACAACATTCAAAAGTCCATCAACATCATTCACCACATCAACAAAAAGAAAGACAAAAACCACATGATCATCTCCATAGATGCTGAAAAAGCATTTGACAAAGTTCAACATCCATTCATGTTAAAAACTCTCAGCAAAATGGGAATAGAGGGCAAGTACCTCAACATAATAAAGGCCATCTATGATAAACCGACAGCCAACATTATATTGAACAGTGAGAAGCTGAAAGCATTTCCTCTGAGATTGGGAACTAGACAGGGATGCCCACTCTCTCCACTGTTATTTAACATAGTACTGGAGGTCCTAGCCACGGCAATCAGACAAAACAAAGAAATACAAGGAATCCAGATTGGTAAAGAAGAAGTTAAACTGTCACTATTTGCAGATGACATGATACTGTACATAAAAAACCCTAAAGACTCCACCCCAAAACTACTAGAACTGATATCGGAATACAGCAAAGTTGCAGGATACAAAATCAACACACAGAAATCTGTGGCTTTCCTATATACTAACAATGAACCAACAGAAAGAGAAATCAGGAAAACAACTCCATTCACAATTGCATCAAAAAAAAAAAAAAACCTAGGAATAAACCTAACCAAAGAAGTGAAAGACTTATACTCTGAAAACTACAAGTCACTCTTAAAAGAAATTCAAGGGGACACTAACAGATGGAAACTCATCCCATGCTCGTGGCTAGGAAGAATTGATATTGTCAAAATGGCCATCCTGCCCAAAGCAATATACAGATTTGATGCAATCCCTATGAAACTACCAGCAACATTCTTCAATGAACTGGAACAAATAATTCAAAAATTCATATGGAAACACCAAAGACCCCGAATAGCCAAAGCAATCCTGAGAAAGAAGAATAAAGTAGGGGGGATCTCACTCCCCAACTTCAAGCTTTACTATAAAGCCATAGTAATCAAGACAATTTGGTACTGGCACAAGAGCAGAGCCACAGACCAATGGAACAGACTAGAGAATCCAGACATTAACCCAGACATACATGGTCAATTAATATTTGATAAAGGAGCCATGGACATACAATGGCGAAATCACAGTCTCTTCAACAGGTGGTGCTGGCAAAACTGGACAGCTACATGTAGGAGAATGAAACTGGACCATTGTCTAACCCCATATACAAAAGTAAACTCAAAATGGATCAAAGACCTGAATGTAAGCCATGAAACCATTAAACTCTTGGAAGAAAACATAGGCAAAAACCTCTTAGACATAAACATGAGTGACCTCTTCTTGAACATATCTCCCCGGGCAAGGAAAACAACAGCAAAAATGAGTAAGTGGGACTATATTAAGCTGAAAAGCTTCTGTACAGCAAAAGACACCATCAATAGAACAAAAAGGATCCCTACAGTATGGGAGAATATATTTGAAAATGACACATCCGATAAAGGCTTGACATCCAGAATATATAAAGAGCTCACACGCCTCAACAAACAAAAAACAAATAACCCAATTAAAAAATGGGCAGAGGAACTGAAAAGACAGTTCTCCAAAAAAGAAATACAGATGGCCAACAGACACATGAAAAGATGCTCCACATCGCTAATTATCAGAGAAATGCAAATTAAAACTACAATGAGGTATCACCTCACACCAGTAAGGATGGCTGCCATCCAAAAGACAAACAACAACAAATGTTGGCGAGGCTGTGGAGAAAGGGGAACCCTCCTACACTGCTGGTGGGAATGTAAGTTAGTTCAACCATTGTGGAAAGCGGTGTGGAGGTACATCAAAATGCTCAAAACAGACTTACCATTTGACCCAGGAATTCCACTCCTAGGAATTTACCCTAAGAACCAGCAATCAAGTTTGAGAAAGACAGATGCACCCCTATGTTTATCGCAGCACTATTTACAATAGCCAAGAATTGGAAGCAACCTAAATGTCCATCAATAGATGAATGGATAAAGAAGATGTGGTACATATACACAATGGAATACTACTCAGCCATAAGAAAAGGGCAAATCCAATCATTTGCAGCAACATGGATGGAGCTGGAGGGTATTATGCTCAGTGAAACAAGCCAAGTGGAGAAAGAGAAATACCAAATGATTTCACTTATCTGTAGAATATAAGAACAAAGGAAAAACTGAAGGAACAAAACAGCACCAGAATCACAGAACTCAAGAATGGACTAACAGGTACCAAAGGGAAAGGGACTGGGGAGGATGGGTGGGTAGGGAGGGATAAGGGGGGGAGAAGTAGGGGGGTATTAAGATTAACATGCATGGGGGGGTAGGAGAAAAGGGAGGGCTGTACAACACAGACAAGGCAAGTAGTGATTCTACAACATTTTGCTATGCTGATGGACAGTGACTGTAAAGGGGTTTATAGGGGAGACCTGGTATAGGGGAGAGCCTAGTAAACATAATATTCGTCATGTAAGTGTAGATTAGTGATACCAAAAACAAAGCAAAACAAAACAAAACAAAACAAAAAGGGCAGTTCCTGTGTGGTAACCTCCAATGAGTTCTACACAAGGGTATAAAGGGCATATAAAAGTGTAGGCAAACGGTCTGTTTGCGTCTATACAGAAGATCAAAGCCTAATTGGGCTACCCCGAAAATGAACTAAGATACGATATGAAAGAGAACTTCCAACATCAGCACTCTCTGGAAGACTCATGCCAGAAGATGATCATCAAAAAACCCCAACAAAGATCCACACACTGCTACAGCTGTAGATGCACTCATCCCACCAGTTCCTGGACTTGCCATGGGAATGAGGAAGGAGATATTTAAGCTGGCCTGTGCATACAGTAAAACAACAAATTTGACTGGATCTATACTGTTGGAATTCAACCAAGAATTAGGAGAAGTGCAAATTGTAGCGCTCCAAAATCTTACAACTACAGACTATTTACTGTTAAAAGAACATAAGGGATGTGAACATTCCCCAGGAATGGGTTGTTTTAATTTGTCTGATTTCTCTCAGACTGTTCAAGTTCAGTTGGACAATATCCACCATATCATAGATAAGTTTTCACAAATGCCTAAGGTGCCTAACTGGTTTTCTTGGTTTCACTGGAGATGGCTGGTAATTACAGATATGCTTTGGTTATGTAACTATACTCCTGTTATGTTAATGTGTGTGCGCAATTTAAGTAGTAGCTTAAAACCTATACATGCTGAAGTTACTCTACAAGAAGATATGTCAAAGAAATAATCAATCTTCCCATGTTTTCTTCCGCCTGCTACTTCTATAGCTTTTCTTCTTCCTTCCTAATTACAACCCTTAAATAGAATTCGTGCCTCATATCAAATTTACCGAGTATCATAATTCTTCCAAGTGGTAAAGATACCTCAAGACAAATGCTGGGCATAGAAGCCACAGGGCATAAATATGCAAAGAAGTAAAAAGCTAACCTTTTCAAACAATAAGGCTTCCCTCTCACTTACCAACTTCACATTTCCCTGTATGGCCCCGGAAGATGACTGGTTAGCCAGAGACGGGTAAGATTCCTCAAGGGAGGAACAACCTAAGACAGGCACAGTCGCAGGGGGGCCATCAGGTGAGAAATTGGGGATCAACAGAGGTGAGGCTTAGAACCTCACCCCCCCTGTTCTGAGAGAAATCTTCTGCATACGTGGATGTTTTATTGCCCTGGTCTAGCTTGGATTAACACATAGTCTACAGGCACACACCTGATCATCTACATTTGCTCTCTTACAACACTAAACTATGTTTTCTACCTTTATCTTGTATCTACCTACCACTTCAGCATTTTATTAAAAATAATAATAATAAAGAGAGAAATGTAGTATCCACATATAAATCAAGTATAAAAACCAAATGAGTATTCATATTTGATCTGACTGTTTATAGTTCATAATGCATGAGCAAAACCGAAAGTTTCTGTGATGACTGCCCTTGTACTGTTCACTATGTAACTTATTCATTATGTAAGAATTTGTTCTACATGTAAGAACTTGTTTGTTATGCCTCAGAAGATTGGAGACTGACGAAAATTAGGCTTGGGGTGGATTAATGATTGTGCGTTGAGCATTGACTCCCCTATACAGAATTTTATTGTCATTAACAACCATTTGATCAATAAATATGAGAGATGCCCTCACAAAAAAAAAAAAAAAAAAAAAAAAAGGACAGACTTCCAATGGTAAAATAAATAAGTAACCGGGATGTAATGTATAGCATAAGGAATATAGTCAAGATATTGTAACAGCTTGGTAGGCTGATAGCTGGAACCTAGAATTATGTATATAAATGTTCTACCACTGTGTTGTACACTTGAAACTAATGTAATGCAATACTGTGCGTCAACTACCCTTCAATAAAAAATAATTATTTAAAAAAAAAAAAAACAAAAAAAAAACTTGAATGTAAAACTTGAAACCATAAAAGTCCTAGAAGAAAACATAGGTGGTAAACTCCTTGACATAGATTTTGACAATGACTTTGAATATGACACCAATAGCAAAAGGAACAAAAGCAAAAATAAACAAGTAGACTACATCAAACTAAAAAGCTTCTGTGCAGCAAAAGAAATTATTAACAAATGAAGGAGCAACCTACTGAATGAGAGAAGATTTTTGACTGTGTGGGGTTTGACATCCCTAACCCTCACATTTTTCAAGGGTCAACTGTTAATGTACAATGGAATATTATTTAGCCATAAAAAAAAGAAAGAAACCTGGCCAATTGCAACATGGATGAACCTCAGAGGATATTGTACAAGTGAAATAAGTCAGACAGAGAAAGACAAACATCATATGACCTCTCTTATATGTGAAATCTAAAAAATACATATATGTAAGAAAAACCAAGCTCACAGAACTGATTAGTGGTTGTCAGAGGCAGGTGGTGGGGATAGAAGAAATAAGTGAATTTTTTTTTTAGTTTAAATAAATTGAATACAAAAATAAAATTAAACAGAAAAAGAAATGTCAAGGAGGGTACAATAATGGAAAAATTTTGAGAAATACTGCCCTGGATGACCTGGGCCTTGTGGTGGCCCAGATGCCACCATCCTAGCCTCCACCTCTTGCCTGTCTCCTGCTTCTTCCCATCTTGCTTCCACACCCCTGCTTCAGGGACAATGGCCTCACTGTTCTTCCTGCCTTGCACACCCTCCCTCACATCCATGTGCTCTCACTTAATTCAAGTTTCTGCTCAAATGTCCCTCCTCTGAAACTTTTTCCCTCCCTGACTGCTGTAGCTACAATCACCTCTTCCTTTTCTGGCCCTGCTTCCTACCTGGTTTTTTTCAAAGCCCTAACTCTTCACAACGGTATTATTTATTTACTCACAAATTTGTTTATTGTCTGTCTCTCCAGCTGAAATATTAGTTCCAAAGAAAAGGCTGTCTTATTCCTGACACAATCCCCAGCACCTAGTGATGTCTGGCATACAGTCAGTGTACAATAAATAATTGTTGAATGAGTGTTCTGGGAGCTCCACAGAGAAAGATGCTGATCACTCCAGCCTGACAGAGAAGGCTTGGTTTCAAAGTTAAATCAGCCACAGACAGTTTCTTGTAAAGAAAAGCTTGGTTTCCTTTAAGGCACCCCTGCTTGTGTTTACTTCCCAGAAGGTTCCACAGGAACAGGCTAGCAGGAATCAATAGGGCAGTTCCCAGGCCTGAGCTGGGGGCCACATTTTGGAGATGGTGACACTTCTAGGGCCTCAATGGTACAGAAATAATCTGGGAACCTGGGGCCAGACAACAGGACTCCCAGCTGCCTGGGTACTTCCTTCCAGGGACTCCGAGTTCCAGAAACTTCCCCAGTCACTTCTCCAAACTCCCAGAGAGGAAAGAGAGCACACCATTTAATCAGTCCACTTCTTCCTCTGGGAGTTTTTATTGGAACACCCACTCTCCTATCATTCCCTGGGAGGAAACTAATGCTCAGGCTGCCGGGCAGGCTGCAGGGATGGGATTTACTAGGAATTCTGTAGCCCCTGTGCTGCAGCAGGACCATCTGGCCAAGAGCATGTGGGCCCCAACTCCACATCAGGGAAAGACCAGAGTTTGTTTCAGATAAAACCATGGATTCAGTTAAGACAGTTACAAGCCTCAGGAGCCCCATCCTGTGAGGGGAAGTGGGGGAGCTGATAAAGGAGACGCCTTTTTCTGCAGAAAATCAAAATAACAGTAACACCATTACCATTTACTGGGCTCCACTGCAGGCCAGGCCTGTGCTGAGATCTCTTTTCATCACCACGCCGATGACCTGGGGTGGATATTATCACCCCATTTCATAGAGAAGGAAAATGAGGCCGAGGGAGATGAAGAAATTTGCCTAGGGGGCAGAGCTAATCCTCGGCACACTGGAATTTGAATCCAGGTATTCTTAAGCCTCCCTGAGAAAATGAACAGCTTCCTCTGTGCGTGGGTGTGGCTATGTGTGTACAACTTGTCATAACAGTTTCCACTAGTGGGTGTTATCAGTATCACTCCCAGTTTATAGGCAAGAGGCACAGTAACTTGTCTGAGGTCATACAAGTGAGAGGCTGAGGCCAGGCCAGCTTTCCTTTCCGTCCCTGCAGGGAAAGCCAGGTTGACCTGAAGCAGCCAGTCCAGCCACCCCAAAGCAGCCCTGGACACCCACTCCCATAATCAGATCAATTCATTAATCAGTCCACTTAACCATTCCCCATTGCAGCAGGCACAATACTGGATGGAAAGCATTTCAGAGGCAGATCTTGTCCATACAGTTTCCAATATGTATAGGAAGATGAAACTAAATTAGACAGTGAATATTGGAAAAACAAATCAAAATAAAACTACAGAGATGTCACAGGGTAACATAATTAACTGTCAAGTCACTGACATGGACAAATTTAATGCTAATGGAATGTTTCTGTCTGGTTTCTTAGGGAGACTGGCATTGGCATAGAAGGAAGGGAAACTATTGTTTCTTCATGGAATCTGTGTTGCTGGAATTGTTACAACAAGCAGGCATTAAATATTTTTGCATGCATTAATCATATAATGTAAAATATAGTACATATGAAAGGCACATAAAAGATACTTGCAGCTCAAGCCCAGAGAAACCCTTTGCCTGCCATGGAAGACATAACAGAGGAAGCAGGTTTTGAGAAAAGCCTTGCAGGATTGGGAGGGGGTGAGGTAGGCATTCCAGATGGCAGAAATCTGTGCTAAAAGCACAAGCTGGACAGTCTAAGGCAAGGCCCAGTCTAAGGGGTGGTCCAGCTGCATCCTTCTCCTGATGAAGCCAGGCCACACTCTCTTCTCCCCAAAGCCTGTGAGGACAGCACAAGCTGGCAGCTTGGGCGAGTGGCAGAGCATCTCTTGTGTGAGGCCTCTCTGTCTCATATCACCCCTCCCCAGCCAGTAGGCTGCAAGGATATGCCGCGGTGGCACTTGTGCTAGTTCAACCATCTGCTACACATCTGCCTGGATTTCCTCTGAGGGGCCAGAGTGAATTCGCCATCCAGAGAAAGGGGCAGCTCTCCTGAGGTCACACGGCAAGCTGATATAATAGCTATTCTGCCTGGTCAGCTGACAATCCTCGCCCGCACTTCATTCCTTCTCCTAGGGAGGCCCACCCCGGGCCAGCTTGGACAGCCTGGGCAGCCGCCTGCATGCTCCAATCCCCATCAGCTCCAGCTCCCTCTGGAGGCCTGCTGGCTGACCCCTTTGTCTCAGGGAAGCCGAAACCAACCTGGCCTTAAGCCCAAGGATGCAGGGCCCATGTTCCTGCCTTTTTGGTCACCCACTTACCTGCTTCCTGCATTCAGGGGTGTCCAGGTATCAAAACTCCAGCTCACCGACTGAGGGGGGCACTTACAGACTGTTCCCAGGAGTGAGCTGGAGGGAGGGAACCCCAGGATGTCCCTTTTGGGGAAGCTCCTGGTCAGTATGACCTGGGGGTGACACCAACTACCACATTCATCAGGCCTGGGTTAGGTCTTCCCCAGCCTGCAGAGATCCATCCAGCAGCCACTGAGGAAAGGAGGTCAATGAGACACACTTCTAGGCCACTCTGTGGCCTCCGTGGGGCAAATCTGACTCAGAGGTATCAGTAAAAAAGAATGCAGGTTTGAGGACCCAGAGGTCTTGGGCTGAATCGCAGCCCCGCCATTTCCTAGGAATCATATTTCCTTTGTATCTGTGAGTCTCATCTGTAAAATGGGATTTATATCCATGGCTTAAATAAAATAAACAAGTAAACAACCCAGCATGGTCATGGGTATGTGCCTCCCTCCCTGGTCACTGGATCCACATCAGTGCTTCTGTAAGAAATAAAATAAGCGATAATTAATCTTTCTTTCACTACCCAATTAATCCTTAGAACATCCCTACCAATGCTGAGTTAGTTCCCACTTTGTAGGTGAGGCATGGAGGCCCTGAGAGGCTCACACAGCTCGTTAGAGACAGATCTGCACTAGAATTCACCCAATACTCCCAAGTAGGGCAGCTCTGCTTTGCTGAGCACTTCCTAGGTGCCAGGGTCTGTGCTAAGCACTCTAACCCATCACATGCAAGACAATACTCACAGCAACCTTGTGTGTTAGATGGCATCATTATTCCCATTTGACACATAATAACACTAAGCGGGAGGGGACCTGGGTCACTCGTCCAAGGCCACACAAGGATAAGCTAGCATGCCAGGGCTGCCTGCCTCCTGATACACCAGACCCTGGCCCCGGGCTCAGGGGCAGGAACACATGGTTCTGGATGTTCTGCACCCAGCTCAGGGCAGCTCCCCCACTCCACCTTGATCCCTAGCAATGGTGTGGCTGTAAGGCCAGAGCCCCGAAAACTGGAGGCCACTCTTAGGCCCTGCTGTCTGGGGGTGGAGTCAGGGATGGACTCACTCCTGGCACAGACTCAAGGTCCTTCTGATAAGAACCAGCAGGATCAGGTCCCACAGGCAACAATACAAGGGCCAGTTCTGAGCCTCTAGTGGAGAGAGAACCCATCTGCCTGTCTTCCCTGTCCCCTCTTGGTGCTAACTGCTCCCCAGGGCTGGCAGCACTTACTTGACAAAGTTAGTTAACTTCCCTGAGCCTCAGTCTCCTCATCTATAAAATGGGAGCAATAGTCCCCAAGTCCCAAGGTGGCTGTGAGGACAAAGGAGGCAGTGGATATGAAGAGCCTGGTACAGAGCACAGCTGATAGCAGACATTCAACGTCAGTCTTTCCCTCTTGCCTTCAGACCCCTCAGTGCAGTGCTTCCTGCAGGCTCTCTCCAACACTATGTGAAGGGAGCCGGGCCTGCCCGTTGTACTTGAAGGAGGAGGTGCGGGCCAGGAGAAAGGGCACCAGGAGTCAGGCAAGTCCCATATCTGCCACCTGCTGGCATGTCTTGAGGATCCCTCTGAACTTCAGTTTCTTCATCTATCAAATGGGGTGAATAATACCTTCCTAACTCCCACCCGACAGGAACAAATAGGATGGCATATACAAAAGAGCCCTGTAAACTGTAAAGTACTGTGCAAAGGTCAAAGGTGAATAGTGACAGAACACTAACATAAACAGCAACCACCATAACGTGCCATGCCTAGGCAAAATGCTTTAAATATATTTTCCCACTTAGTGTTCATAACCTGGAGAAGACATGGTTCCATTGTACTCATGAGAGAAGCCCAGAGAGGTTATGTAACTGACTCAAGATCACACAGTAAGTGGCAGAGACAGATCTGCACCCAGGTCCTGGTGACTGAAGCAGAGGCTCCAGACCCTCTTGTTACCCTGCTTGGACTATTGATCTGCGTTGGTTGATGGTTCCTGCCAAGTCCCCGCCTGTGTCTTTAGGTGCTATGGAAGGGACATCCCTGAGCTCCAGTCTGGCTACCAAAGACATATTTGCCTTTTATGCTTCTAGTTCTGAAATGAAAGGCTGTGTCCCCTTTCAAAGGCACTTGGGTGGGTAAAGCAGGCAGGGGGCTCTGCTGTTCCTCGTATGGGGATTTCTCTCAGCCCCACCTCCACCCACCACCCTGCTCTGATCCTCAGGGAGACCAGCAGGAGGCTATGCTGTCAAGGAGCAATGGTGGGTGGGTTCCACCCAGCAGCAGCCGCACCCCCTGGGTCCAGGAAGAAAGGAAAGGTCTCCTTAACCCAGTTTGCTTTTTTCCACTTTTATCTAAAAGACGCAGTTGCCTGAAATTCATAGTTGTCAAATAGAATCTTTTCCTATCTCATAGGAAGGTTTCTGTCTTTTGGAGATTTGTCCCCTTTAGGTGTCCTCTATTTGACCTATGTCTGAATATCTTCAGGGTTTTATAAAAACTTGATTTAAAAAGTATTTGTCAAATCTATGCTCTGTCATTGATCAATTGGGTAGTTTTTCATGACCTAGTTTCTTTCAGCATTTAGGGTCCCAGGATGGGGCAAGTGTCAGCAGGAGAGAGGTATGGCAAAGGTCCTGCCTACTAAGGGGTTCAGGTCAGGGCCTCTCTCTGCTACAGCTCGGGTGTTGTGATTTTACATGGAGGAGGACCCCAGTGGGCAGATGCTAATTCAACAAACATTCCCTAGGGATACACCTGCAAACAAGACGACATGGGATTCTAATCTAAGGATAAAACTACAATACCAAGGTCATCTAGAGGTGCTAAAGGTATAACAGGTACAAAAAGAAATTTGGTTAGATGGCTTATCATGCAAGCTGCATTAGCATGTGGCCAAGGATGATTCCTGCCTGCAATGAATAACTCAGCTACTAACAGTTGTTCTAACTTGTATCTGCCCACAACCTTAAATCTGATCTAGTGCACTCAGCCTTGAGTCCTTCTACTCACTACTTTCAAGACTCATAGACAATATCAGTCAAAAAGTATGAACCTACTATGTGCCACACATGCCATGCTAACACTTAACA
Organism: Manis pentadactyla; assembly: GCF_030020395.1. Lineage (NCBI taxonomy): Eukaryota > Metazoa > Chordata > Mammalia > Pholidota > Manidae > Manis > Manis pentadactyla. Next base: position 15,462,770 of record NC_080022.1, read on the forward strand.
TGTGTGCTCTATAGTTCTCAAAAGTCTGCAGTTGGGGTCTTATTAGTTCCATTTTGTTGATGAAGGTAACTTGCAGGAGCGACAGGCAGACATTCTTCCCCTGTTCCATCTGCTCTGAAGCCTCTGGTCTCCCCATTTTGCCAAGCTCTTCCTTTAACTGGGCCTGGCTGGGTAGGTCCAGCTGAGAGCCCTTCTCTGCAGCCCGTTCATTGGCCCTGCCCGGTTCTTACCAAGGAGGTGCTTGATGATGGCTTGGTTGTGTTCCCAGAGGTTGCTGAAGGTCCCCCAGCGGGAGTGGCCATCAGGTACCGGGTTGGCCTTGATCCATCCTCCACAGGCATAGGTGAAGAAGTCCTGGCAGGGGTCCACCGTGGGGTCCATGGAACTCAAGATGGAGCTGGTCACTGAGATGCAGGCCTCACTTAGGCACACGGGAGGGTTTCCTGCAGGGGTCAAGGACAAGTGGCCAGTGAAGGGCAGGCAGGGAGGAGGCTGTGGGAATACAGATTCGGAACTGCGTGGTCTCTAGACCCCGACAGAGAAATGATTCCAGTAGATTTACAGTCTCCTGACTTATAAAATAAGACTTCTGTTGGCTGCCTCAAATCCTTTCTGCAGCTTAAAAAGTACTCAGGACCAATGTTTTTCTTAATCAGCCCTTCCTTCCACAAGTATTCACTGATTTTTATTATCCAATTCTCAGCAAATTCATTCACTCATTCATACATCCATTTATTTAACAAAATATTTACTGAGTTTTCTAGGTTCTTCACTGAGTGAAGGGTGTGTGTATGTGAGGTGGGGGGGATATAACAGGCATTGTCCTTCCCTTCAAGAGCTAATGATTTAGTTAGGAACACACATTATATAAGAAAAACCAAAAGACAACAGTGGGAGAAATGTATGTCGTGTATACTGCAAACATAAACTGAGTATTTTGGTCCTTGCCAAATGGGGGAGGCAGACAATAAGGTGCCAGGAGTCAGCAAGAAGGAAAGACCATCAGGAACAGAGGGAACTATTAAAACAGAGGCATGGGTTAGAGTTAGGGCAGGGTTATAAGCACAAGGCACGAGAGTCATCTCATTGCAATTTCAAAGAAACAAAAACGAGACAACCGGAAGAGATCACTTTGCTTAAGGCCATTTTTATATACAAGGAAAGTGAGGCATAGACAGGCCACATATTGTGCTCAATAGCCAGTGGGATCTGACCACCCCCTCCTTCCACTATGCCTGCTGTGAGCCTGGAAGGGAACTGACAGCCCCACGCTGCCAGGAGGCAGGGCAGCCCTACCTGCCAGGTGCTGCCCTAAGGAGGGACAGCAGTTGGTGCAGGTAGGCAATGGGCAGGGCTGCCAAGTCCTACCAGGGCCTCCAAAACACAATGAGCAGAGAGGTCAGCTTTCTCCGAGCTGGTTTGCACAGGACACAGGGCAGAAGTAAAAGCAGGGGCTAGACCCCTGCCTCAAGATTGGTCGGCAGGCTCAGCAAAAGAACCAAACCGTGGGCACCTTAGCAGTGGCCCTGCCCGAGCTGGCAGGATGAACCACCACCCGCAGGAGATGGACGCAGGAGATCCAGACCCAGGCTAAGGACACAGGCCCAGTCAAATCGCTGCTGACACGAGCTACAGTGGCAGCAAGAGACACTTCAAAGACATTGGTGACCTTGCTTAGGCCTCACTACAGGCATCAGACACAGGTGACACCCCTGTTTAAAGAGAAGGGAATGGAGGCTCTGAGTGAGCCACGGGGACAAGGCCATATGGCTGCGTGGGAGAGCTGACATATCGCGGCAGCTCCCAGGTGGGGTTTCTCCTGATTCCCCCCCCACCTCCTTGCCGGGCACGCAGCGGGCTGGTACATCCCTTTGGCAAGTTCAGTTTCCCCAGTGCACTGGGCAGGGTAGGTGTTGAGGTTCTTAGACATGGGTCCAAATCCTAGCTTTCTGCTTCTGACTGTAGGCCTTGCACAAGTGACCTCATCTCTTTGAGCCTCAGTTTCTCTCTCTAGAGTTAAGGAAGAACAGTAGGACCCATCTCACAATGATGATAAACACCTTCATGGCTGAGCATGGGGGCTCAGCGCTCTCCGGTCTTAGCCTGATGTCCCCAGGCCAATCGTTAGAGAGCAGAAAAGGATGCATGGGCTGGCACGGGCAGGCATCACCTCACTCAGAAATATAATGCCAGCCGGGGCAGGTGTGGCCTGTGGGCTTATAACATCAATG